>NW_005357931.1:2883209-2893208 GCF_000412655.1 Myotis brandtii | reverse complement strand
GGGGGGGGGGGAAGGGGAGAGCAGGGAGGGTGGAGGTGGGAGGGTGCCTAGAGGGGATAAATGGTTATAGGGGAAAAAAATTTAAATTAAATTAAAACATTAAAAAAAAGAATTTACTTTTTCAAAACTCACTTCTCAAACTTGAATGTTCAAATAAATCATCTGGGGATCTAAGGTGAAGATTCTGATTCAGGAGGTTTGGGGGGTGGGGCTTAGATTGTACATTGAATACCAAGGGAACAGAGACCCATCCTTAAACTTGGCAGTACTTTGTTATCACTTCGGGGAATAAAAACACACACAAATAAATAAAAGTTAGAAAAAGATGCCCAGATTCCTCTCCTAGAGAATAACAGTGAATTACACTAATATTGTTTATATTAACCTCCCCACTATAGCTGATTGCCCAACCCAGAGAAGAGAGAAGAAATCCTGATGGTTACAAGAGAGCAGGGTTTGATCAGAAAGCAGGTTTTTCCTTTCCATGTTTGCAGCCTGCTCCTCAGGGTGAAGAATATTCCACTAACACTTATTAAATATGCATTGGTACAGGAACATCAGCTGTAGGTGGAACAAATGCTCTCCCTCCATGCGGCCTGACAATCAGCTAGGTGGTATCAGGAAAAATAAAACAAACCCAGTGTTCACCAGGTAATTTTCCACAACTGAAGTGGAAGAAAGGAGGGATTGGGGGACATGTCTTGCCAAGTTAAATCCTGAGCTTTTTTCCTTTTTTTTTAGTTTCAGCATTTCCAGTGGAATTTAAATCTTTGGGGGTTAAAGTTCACTAGCTTCTTGGCAGAAAAGCATTTCCCGTTCCTAAGGAAAAGGCCCCAGAATGCTTCTTTCACGTCAAAGGCTGTTATGAAAGAGCCCTTGATGTATTGAATGCAAGTGAATGAGAAACACATGGATTAAGTTTCCATCAGCATCCACATGTGTTTAATAATTAAGGGAAACTGCTGGACAAAAGAAAGAATGTTTTGATTTTGCCAAACTGAATTTTTGTAAAAAGAAAAAATATGTTTAAAGCTACTCATTCTGAACCTGAGCTTACTCATCCCTAACCAAAACAACCCAAATCAGGTTCATAATTTGAGACCCAAGCTATGAACTTCATCTTCTCCAAAACCACCAACACTCATCAGGTTCTGGGGATTGTTAACTCATCAGATTTGGTGAATTGTGAACATCATTGCAACACCCTCTTATCACGGAATTGTATTAGGGAATTTGTTGTTTTGTTCACATCAGGTAAGTCCTACTCTCTGACTGGTATGAATTTGGCTCCTTCCCTTCATTAAGCATGTTTTAAAATCACGGTCACACCCACCTGAAATCAAAGTAAAAATTACCTCATAAGTAGTGAGTATAGAACCATTAATACCGTAGAAGTCAGTTCAGGCTTGTCCAGAAGCTGCCCCTTGGTAGACGATAAAAGACAAGTATTTAAAACTCTGCTTTGTGTCCTTTGTAATTATAAAAAGAAGGTAAGACTAGATGAGTGTTTCCCAATTCTAAATACTTTGGACTATTCAACTAGTAAAATTCTCTATGTTGTATCCTAATAATGAAAAGAAAAGGGCCCGACCAGTGTGGCTCAGTGGTTGAGTGTCGACTTATGAACCAGGAGGTCAAGGTTTGATTCCTCGTCAAGGCACATGCCCTGGTTGCAGGCTCCATCCCCAGATGCGGGGCGTGCAGGAGGCAGCTGATCAATGATTCTCTCTCATCATTGATGTTTCTATCTCTCTATCCCTCTCCCTTCCTCTCTGAAATCAATAAAAATGTATTTACATAAAAGAAAGAAAAGGAAAGCAGCAGGGAGTAAAATGAATCCATGATTATTGTCAATAATAGAAGACTGGGGAAGATGTACCTTTAACAGATTGCATCAGTTGGTACTTACACCAAATGTGTTGAGAGAGCATCTTTTCTCACACTCCTACCAACACTTTTTATATGTTTAAAAGTCATTTTTCCCTTTAAGTACCTCTTCACACATTTTCTTTGTCTTATTTTAGATTTTTATTTATAAGAAACTTGGCACATGTAATAAGCATCTTATGTGATTATAGATCTTTATAAATATTGATTTTCAGTGATATTTAAAATATGTTAGTCTCATAAAAATAGCAACAATATTTTGTGTTGATTTTTTTTACTTGGTAATATCTTTGTTCAGCTTATTTATTTTTATAAATAAAATACATATTAAAATATTTTATTTTTTAAATCTTGTATCACAAACTTTTCCACTGAAACATTAAATCCTTTGCATTGGTGTCCTGGAGGGTTTTTTTTAATGCTCTTTTTCATGTTTTACTTTTATCTACCTATAATTAGTTGTTGTTTTTTGTGTGAAAGAAGCTAGGGGTGAAGTTATTTTTTAATAATGACTTCATCATATATTAAATCTTATGTATACTCATGAGTATTTATAGAACCTTTCTTGCTTTTCCATTTCATGCTGTTAGTCTTCCTATGCTGGGGACAAACTGTTTTAATTATAGCAGCTTTATGCTGTATTTTAAAGTTTTATATGTTCCCTCTACCCCCTTTTTTAAAAAAAATGCTGGCTCTTTTTAATGTTTATTTTTCTACTTTAAATATAGAAGAAGCTTCCATAGTTAAAAACACACTAAAAGCCCCAGCTTGTTTGCTCAGTGGATAGAGCATTAGGCCGAGGACTGAAGGGTGCCAGGTTTGATTCCTATCAAGGTCATATACCTTGGTCACAGGCATGATCCCCAGTCCTGGTTGGGGGCATGTAGGAAACAACCAATCAATGTGTCTCTCTTACATTGATGTTTATCTCTCTCTGTCTCTCCCTCTCCCTTCCACTCTTTCTAAAAAGTCAATGGAAAAATATCCTTGGCGAGGATTAACAACAAAGCAAACTAACAGAAATTATACCAATTAAGGTTACAGTGAATTGATCAATTATAAGGGTAGAACTTTCATATTCACCTCATATATCTTTCATATATTTAGGTCTCCTTTTATGTACTGTGAGAAAATATGGTATTGGTATTAATTTTACTCCTTGCTTTGTAAAATTATACCAGGTTTAGATTTCCATTTCTAAGTTGGATTATACCATTCTCCCCATTTTGATCAAATTTTCAATGATGTCTTTCTGCCTAATAGACAAAGTGCAAATTCTTAAGCATGCTGTACCGAGATCAACTCTGAGAGAGCCCTTGCTGTCTTTTCTCATTTGATGTCCGAGTCTCTCAAGAACCTTTTTCTCTGGCCACTCTGAACTGCTTACTAATATTTTACTATTTCCTAAATGTCACTCTTGGTAACCTGTCCTGTGAGAATGAGTTCATAGTTATATGAGTCTTAGCACAAAGCAACACGGTGCTGACTTTAAGTACAATGATAATCCATAGGATGGGTTTTCAATATGAATTTGACAATAGCTGGGCACTTAATAGTTGCTTACTCAATAAATATTTTTAATTAAGTAATAGTGTCTTAAATTAGATTATTATAGTCCTAGTTCTTCTTTGCCATTGCATAAGTAGTCTAGTAAAAATAATCAAGTAAATTTATAGATGATCTGCATCTTTATTAAACATTTACAAATGATTTTAAATGATAAATTAGAACCAAAGTGTTTATAGCAGTCATAAATCTCACTATGTAGAAATATAATTTCTGCTTTTCCCCCTATCTCTTCCCTAAATACAGATACAGAAAAACTTGTTAAATTTTAGCCAAGAGCCCAGCCAGTGTGGTTCAATGGCTGAGTGTCAACCTATGAGCCAGGAGGTTACAGTTCTATTCCAGGTCAGGGCACATGCCCAGGCTGCAGGCTAGATCCCCAGTGTGGGGGGTGCGAAAGGTAGCTGATCAATGATTGTCTATCTTCATTGATGTTTCTATCTCTTTCTCCGTCTCCCTTCCTCTCTGAAATCAATAAAAATATATTTTTAGAAATTAGCCAAGAATCTTAAATCTTGATGCTATCTGAATATTTGGTGTTAAAGTATAACATTAAAAAATGACAGATAAGACACGATATTTCTGATTATGCTGTAATGTCTCTATATAGTGGTATCCCCCCTCCACTAAGAAATGGTATTTCCATTTAAATTTAACTATAATTCTTCATACTACTAAAAATAAAAAAATAATGAATGACTTAGGGTAACTAATATCTTGGTGGAACACAACTGTAGTGCACTGAATGATAACTTTCCAAAAAATAAAAATAAAAAAATATGTCCTTTCCCTAGTCCCCAGAACCTTTGAAAATGGGCCTTTGCAGATACAATAAATGCAAGGACCTTGAGATGAGGGGATAATTCTGGATTATCTGGGTGGGCCCTGAACCACATGACAAGTACCCAGATAAAAGAAAGGCAGAGGATGAATTAACACAGGCAGAAGAGAAGAAGAAAGAAGAGGCAGCAATATGAAGGTAGAGGCAGAGACTGTAGTTGTGATGGGATTCATTGTGACTCCAACATTCATGTGTCAAAGTTCTAATACCCAGTACTTCAGCATATGACTTCATGTGGAGTTAAGGCCTTAAAAGGGATAATTAAGATTCAATAAGTTTATTAGGGTGGACAGTAATCTAATATTATTTCTGTCTTTATAAGAAAAGGAGATGAAGACACAGGCATACACAGAACAAAGACCATCTGAAGACAGAGGGAGAATACAGCCATCTATGAGCCAAGGAGAGAAACCTTCAAATGAAAACAAGTCTGCAAACACCTTAATCTTAGACTTCTATCCTCCAGAACTGTGAGGAAATAAATTTCTGTTGTGGGACTTTGTGTGTGGTACTTTGTTATGGCTGCCTTAGAAAATGAAAATGATAGTGATGCCACGAACACCTGAAACCACCGAATGTAAAAAGACCAGAAAGGATTTTCTCCTAGAACCTTCAGACAGAGTGCAGTCCTTCACCTCGGACTTCTGGCCTCCAGGTTTAGATTTCCAATGAGAGAATAAATGTCCCTGCTGTTTTAAGCAACTATGTTTGTTGTAATCTGTTACTGTGGCCCTGGGAAACTATTACAGCTTTCCTATCCCAAGGAAATTCAAGTGGTTTCTAAGTGGCTGTGTTTATTATTTGGAGCCAAAGTCCATGGAAGATGGTGAGGAAAGGCCTCTGAGCAAAGCTCATGCTGGAGAGGAATACAGTTTTAGAAGTCTTGCTTAGGGCTCTCTGCTCTCAACCTTTTTCTGGCACCAGCTTCACCATGCTTAAAAAAAAATAGCACTAAGTATCAATGCATTTGCCTTTAGGGACTTCCAATAATGAAAATTATATAATACAGATTTCACTGGGGTTTTATAATGATGATCATATGTTTCATTTACATTGCATTTAACTCAGTGATGGCGAACCTATGACACGCGTGTCAGAGGTGACATGCGAACTCATTTTTTTGGTTGATTTTTCTTTGTTAAATGGCATTTAAATATATAAAATAAACATAAAAAATATAAGACTTTGTTTTACTATGGTTGCAAATATCAAAAAATTTCTATATGTGGCATGGCACCAGAGTTAAGTTAGGGTTTTTCAAAATGCTGACACGCTGAGCTCAAAAGGTTCGCCATCACTGATTGGTAGAAAAGCACTTTCCAATACTGGATTTGATACAGCCGGTTTTCTTCAACATTCTTTTAGACAATTATTTCCAGAGCAGTTCATTTGAAATGCAGTTTTGCCACAGTCATTCCTAGGTGTGATACAGTCTACCCCATTGTGCTTCTAGGACCAGTACAGATGATGCTTTCCCCATGAAGGCCTCCATGGAGATCCCATCATGCCTTTCAATGCATTTATTCCACTATTTCGTTCTACATTATGTCTTTTTTAGAACATAGGAAATTTGAGAGTAGGAAATACATCTTACTCATCACAATTCCAACAATAGTATTATGTATTTTTTTAAAATAAGGAATTCAACAAATATTTTTGAATGAATACATCTATTTTCTCTATATCCTTGTGATTATGGTGAGACAGATATTTATATTTTCAAAATTGAGCCAGAAAAAAAGTATATGAGTAGTTCACGGAAATTTAGTTACTATGACAGAATGATACCATCAATTTCTTTATTCCTTTTTTTTCTTTTTACAGACTGCTTCTCTGTGGGTCATAGGAAGACAAGATGGATTACATTGCAAAGAGGTAATAGCTTTATGAGCATTAAAGCTACTGGCATAATATTTTCATGGTAGCCTCTGCTTCCTGGCAACGGGGACCTTAAAAAAACGACAGTTAAAGAGAAAGGCAAATCTTGGGCAGTTATAACAGATGACAAAATAAACAGAGACAGCACTAGGGAAGATGAAAAGGGGGGAGAGGTATTTCTGGGAATAATAAACTGTGATTCTGCTCTTCATTTTGAGAGCAATCCTTAATACGAAACTTTTGCTAAATTGAATAATGACACAAAGAATGTCAGGGAGGAAAAACATCTTTCCTGAGATTTAATAAGGATTTTAGTAGGAAGAGAAACACAAACAGAATTTTATTAACATGAATGCCTCACATATACATGAGAGATACCCAGAAAAATTGAGTAACTGCCCAAGATGGTCCAATCCACCATGTTATATACCATCTTCAACTAAAGACAAAAAAGAAAAAGGTAAAGGGGAGGGTCAGTTATGGAAGGTTACCAGGAAAAGCAAGGTAAACTATGGTAAGAATTATTATGGAGTCCAGCCGATGTTGCTCAGTGGTCAAGCATCAACCTCTGAACCAGGAAGTCACAGTTCGATTCCCAGTCAGGGCACAAGCTCAGGTTGCAGGCTAAGTCCCCAGTATAGGGTGTACAGGAGGCAGCTGATCAATTATTCTCTCTCATCATTGATATTTCTCTCTCTCCCACTCCCTTCCTCTCTCTAAAATCAATAAAATTGCTTTAAAAAAAGATTATTATGCAGATATAAGTCTAGATCCTCTCCATTGATAAGATTCTCTTGTGACTTAGAATCATCCTTACAAATGATTTCCTCTATAAATAAAAAATTTATCTTACAAGAGGATAGCTTCTCTGTTTTTCAAGAGCTTCTCTTCTGTCTATAGATTTTTTCAAAATAATCAGCTCTAAATAATCCTAATGCCAAAGAGGCATAATTTTGGGGTGGCATATTCTGCTACCCTTCAAGGGAAAATATACTCCCTTCAATCAAGAGAACTCTTATTGTTCTATTAGTTTGTCAGTGAAGTAATTTGTAAGACTCACAACATTTCTCTCAAGTCAATCTTTATGAGTCCAGAGCGTGAAGGTTAACCACATTGACTCACACACATGTTCAACAATGCACAATGCACACCAAGAGGTTAGGATCATAAACTGTAGGCTGGTGCAGTTGGAGAGAAGAGGAGTTTGACCTTTCATATTGCAAGAAAAAGGCAGGAGAATGAAGGCATAAGCTGCAAAATTAAACTTCATCATGGGTTTCTGGATGTTTATGGTACAAGGTTATTCATAAGGCATAAGACGTGGAAAAAAATTTTTTTAAATATATTTTATTGATTTTCTACAGAGAGGAAGGGAGAGGGATAGAGAGTTAGAAACATCGATGAGAGAGAAACATCAATTAGCTGCCTCCTGCACACCCCCTACTGGGAATGTGCCCGCAACCAAGGTACATGCCCTTGACTGGAATCGAACCCGGGACCCTTCAGTCCCCAGGCCGATGCTCTATCCACTGAGTCAAACCGATCAGGGCAAGATGTGGAAAAATTTTTAAAAAACTGGGATGGGGAGAGATTAGAAAAAAGACATGAGTGAATCATTATTCAAATACCAATGGCCTCAGACAAGATTAGGACACAGGTAACAGTTTTTCTGCTCTCCATCTACTCCCGCTCCTCAGCCAGGTTGTCATTTAACTACTAGGATCCTGTTTCTTCTTTTTTTAAAAATTTTATTTAATTTACCTTTATTATTGAAAGTATTGTCCATCTACTCCCGCTCCTCAGCCAGGTTGTCATTTAATTACTAGGATCCTGTTTCTTCTTTTTTTAAAATTTTTTATTTAATTTACCTTTATTATTGAAAGTATTTCAGATGTCCCCTTTCTTCCCTATTGATGACCCCCTCCAGGCCTTCACCACACTATTGTCTATGTCCATGGGTTATGCATATATGCATATAAAATTTTTGGTTAATCTCTCCCCACTCCTGCCTTCCCTCTGAGATTCCTCAGTCTGTTCCATGCTTCTGTGTCTCTGGATCTATTTTGTTCATCAATTTATTTTGTTTATTAGATTCCACATATGAGTGAGATCATGTGATGCTTGTCTTTCTCTGCCTGGACTATTTTGCTTAGCATCATACTTATGGAGGGAACTAGAGAGTATCATCAGTTTCTTTAACGGCCAAAGATGTCCAGCCCATTTGCCTCATTGGGCTTTCAAAGTGTTTGAAATGTCCCCTATAAAACACGTATGGCTGCATGGGTAACAAATATGTGCCTCCCACTCAGGTACCTCCCTTGCTTTCTCTGTGCAGACTTCCAGAGCAGCCCAGGGAGACTGCAGGCAAGATGAGATGGTGCAAGTTCATTAACAAAGATCTAATAACAAAATCACACAACAAATCTAATTAGCGAGGTTACCTCTGGAGCAGCAGCCTCATGGAAATAAACACGGGCTTGTATGTGGTTTCTGCCTGGAACCATATTTTTTTCATTTCCCTTAAAATTTCAAAAATGTAATCTTCCTTCCAAATTATATCTATATCATTGTGCCTCCTGTTGCCCAGGCCCTGGTTTTCTTCTCAGTGCTTGGAGGGGGTAACCAGAGACGTTTCCACTGATAGGAAGCCTTTGATCTCAAGGCTGCCTACATGAAAGCATCCTCCCTGAACCCCCGTGCTGGGAATGTACACAGAAGCTTCCCCAGGGGCCGGCCTGATGTTGTCTTGTGGCAGAGAGCAATAGATGCCGACTGCTGCAGAAGGCAGGGCAGGCAGGTGGAGGAACCCCACACACTCCATCCCAACTAACACTGAAACCACAGGGGAAGCGGGGCTGTGGGTACAATTACAGGGGTTGGAATTTGGCCAGCCCGCTGGGGTGAAATGGCACAGCAGCGCCTGTCCCTGATCAGTTTGCCAGGCTGGAGGAGTTTACACGTCATTTAAAACAGACAGGCGAAGCTTCCAGGGGCAGCTGGGATTGGCCCTCCAGAGCCCACAATAAAGGAAACTGGGCTTTGCTTACTTATAAAGTTAGAGCCGCAGCAAACTAGAAGGCTTTCCATTCTAACTCCTCATTTAAAAAAAAAAAATGAGGGAACCGAGCCGATGCAGTGAAGTTACTTATACAAGGTCACGCAGCCCAGAGGTAGAGAATTTGGGGTTCGATTTCAGAAATTTCAGGTCCTATTTTCCTGGCACTCTCCTTTCCCCTAAGTCCAACAGGCCTGTCTGTGACTTTCACCACCTTCCTCTCCATGACATTTTACAGATTCTGAAATGGGGATAATAAGGCCTTCCCTCACTAGAGGTTTGGTTAAGCTACTGCACTTCTAAGAGAAAACATAAGGGGAGATGTTTATAATTTCAAGTTAAGCAAAGATTTCTTAGGTCACAAAAAGCACAAACCATACACAAAAATAATAAACTATGCTTCCCAAAATTGAAACTCTATGCTCTGTCAAAGACACCTTTATGCATAAGAAAAGGTTAATCACAGTCCAGGGGAAAATATTCACAGTGCATATATCTGACAAAAACAGAACACCTTGTTTTCAGAATTTATAAATGAGAATTACAATTCAACTAGAGGCCCGGTGCACAAAAATCTGTGCACTCGGGGGGGGGGGCCCTTAGCCCGGCCTATGCCCCCTTGCAGTCTGGGACCCCTTGGAGGATGTCCACCTGCTGGCTTAGGCCCGCTTCCTGGGGGATCGGGCCCAAGCTAGCAGTCAGACATCCCTCTGGCAGCCCAGGAGCCCTCAGGAGATGTCCACTTACCAGCAGGGAGCAGACCTAAGCTGCA
>NW_005357931.1:2873641-2882549 GCF_000412655.1 Myotis brandtii | reverse complement strand
AAGCAGGTATCTGGGGTTTATTTACCTTCTATAATTGAAACTTTGTTGCCTTGAGAGGAGGCAGCAGCCGCCGGGAAGCTTGGCTTCCTCCATCATTGGGGCAACCAAGCCTCCTGCTCGCTCCAGCTCTGTGGCTGCCGGCCGCCATCTTGGTTGGGTTAATTTGCATATAGTCACTCTGATTGGCTGGTGGGCATGGCTTAAGGCGTAGCAAATGTACGGTCAATTTGCATGTTTGTCTTTTATTAGTGTAGATTGTTAAAAAAACAACAACAATAAGGAATCTGATAAAAATAAGCAGACAAAATACTTTGACAGACACTTCAGAAAATTAGACATACTTCTGGCCAATCAGCACATGAAAAGATGCTTAACACAGTTGGTTATGGATAAATGAAAATTAAACCCACCATGTTTGTCTTTTATTAGTGTAGATTGTTAAAAAAAAACAAAACAATAAGGAGTCTGATAAAAATAAGCAGACAAAATATTTTGACAGACACTTCAGAAAATTAGACATACGTCTGGCCAATCAGCACATGAAAAGATACTTAACACAGTTGGTCATGGATAAATGAAAATCAAACCCACAAAGAGAAACCTATTTTATACCAATGAGAATGTCTAAAAGTAAAATTTTATAATAATCATTGTTGGTGAGGATATGGAGCTATCAGAACTCTCATATATTTATGGTGGCAGTGAAATGTTAAACAAAATTTTTTTTGTATGAAAACACTTTATTAGTTTCTTACAATAGCTACACTAAACTTAGATCTTTCACTCCTAGGTATTTAACTGAAGTGAAAACATACCCACCAAAAATTTTGTTCATGAGTATTCATAGCAGCTTTATGCATATAGTGCATACTAGAAACAACCCAAATGTCATTGGTTGTGGCATAGTCTACATAGCACATCCTTCTCAGCAATAACAATCAACGAACTGTAGAAACACATAATATGGAAAAATCTAAGCATTAGGTTGAGGGAATGAAGCCAGGTACCAAAAGGATTCCATTCATGTGAAGTTTTAAAGTGGACAAAATAAACATATGAAAATAAATCAGAGACAGAGAAGCATCGAACAGTCTATCCAACCTCAGAGGGAAGGCAGGGGAGGGAGGTGGGTAAGAGGTCAAGTAAAGGACTTGTATGCATGCATATAAGCATAACCAATGGACACAGACACTAGGAGGTTGAGGACATGTGCTGGGGAGAGGTCAATGGGGGAAAAAGGAGGCATATGTAATACTTTAAACAATAAAGAATTTTAAAAAAATCAAATCAGTGGTTGCCTGGGACAAAATGTGGCTGGGGTTGACTGTAATGGTGCAAAAAGGGAACTTATTAGGATGATAGAATTATTTCATATCTTTGTTAGAGTGGTGGTTAGTCATTTGTTACATTGGGTACTGGGGTGGTACATACACATTTGTCAAAATTTATGGACTTACACACTCAAGGTGACTGCATTTTATTATATGTAAATTATGACTCAAAAATGTATTTAAAATGTCAACATAATGATTACCTCTGTCATTGTGTAGGAACACACAGGGGGCTTCAAAGATAATGGTTCTGCTTTAGCTCTGAAGATGGATAGTTAGTTCACACAAGTGCTTGGGTTATTATTATGCTTCATAAAATGTACAAAGCACATATAATCTGCCATGTATCAAATATTACATAATAAAATTTTTAAAGGAACTAAAAAAAATTACCCAAGTTACCATATGTAAAGTGCTGATCAAAGTCGCCAGATTTTATGGAGTGATTACTATGTGTTAATCCTTTATAAACTTTAGTTCATTCAATCTTAGTACAAATTTACGGGGCAGTTTCAGTGTTCTAATTACAGATGTGAGGACACTGGTGACCAGAAAGTCCAAAGCAGCTTCTCAACATTGCACAGTCAGTGAAGATTATAGCCAGGTGTTCAAAACCCGGAAGATAAAACACTTTCCTTATTTAAGCTTCCACGGTCCCTGCACTTGGGTCTACTAGCCAATATTGCCTCATATGCCCATTATGCTCCAAGTCAAATGTCTGCAAGTCTACTCCAGGCAGATCTCATGCTCTCTCTTTAGTGTACCCTTTCTCTTGTTGCCCTTCAGAGAACTGCTTTTCTCTTCTGCTCTCTAACTCTGTCTTTCAATTCCTAAGTTAAGCGACCTAAGTGAGGCTTCTCTGACCACCCAAAACAAACTCAAGCCACCTCACCATTTTCAGTTGTTTGTGATTTATTACATTTAAGCTACCCTTTCATGCATTCATCTATTCACCACATCTCTTGAGTTTCTGCCCTGGGACATTCTCGATGTGTGGTGCAAGGCTCTAGTAGTAACTGAGTCCTTGCAATCATGAAGATTATAGTCTTGCATCTGTGTTAGTCTTATCCTTTGAAGTCAAATATAAGCTTCTTGATGTCTGAAATTTTGTTTAATTCCTGCAACACTTCATAGGTATAATTCATGTTTACAGTATGTAGGTAAAGAAGGCAATCTAAAAATTAATGATCAATTATCCTATTTTATAATATTCAAGTTTTGCATCTATTTATCTGGTCCGCTCTAAATGAAGAGGAAAACTACTTGAAGGCTTTGTATGTAAATTTAAAGTGTGTTTTTTTTCCTGGAAGTTATAGTCATAAGTGACTTCATCTACTATAAATATTTATTGCTCATGTAATTTAAAAGAATGAGGTTAAAAGGAAGAATATTATATTATTTTAGATCTTTATATTATGCTTTTTGAGTTCTTCTTAACTTAGGAAAATGGCCTCTACTCTAATGAAAATTTAATCTACTTAATGACATAGGAGTTGTCACTTGCCCTATTATTTAACTTTTCTTACAGTAAAGTCATGGGGCTAAGGTAATGCTTTACTTGTCCTACCTCATGAAGCTATAGCTAGTGATTAATAAAATACCAGCCTCATCTTATATTTGTTTTCTATATAATGCCCAAGATTTTAAGTTATACTTGGGGAAATAGAAAAAATATATCCATACCATCTTCCCTAAAGGTTTTGTTCACCCACATGTATAATTTTAAATGTATCACTTATTCAATGATCTGAGAGCATGTAAACAAAAGGACCCTCAAAATATTTTAAATGAACATCTATTTTTAAAATATATGACCATTGTATTTGATTGAAACATATGAAATTTCAGATATTCAGCAGTTTCTGACCAATTAAAATGTCATTTTCACAGGAAAGTACTTGCTAAATTGCATTAAAAAATGTGAGGCACTAGGACGTCATTAGTAATGTTATAGCAACTAAAATACGAGAAACGAGATAATCATAAGTAACCTCATTGACGGCACATTAATCATGCCAGAAAACTCACAAATTAAGACATCCTTGGCTCCTTTTATAAGTTTTAATAAATAAAAACTACCTAAGAGGTTTGAGTTGCAAATGCCAGGTATTCCTGCCAAGAACAGTTGTGCAGACTGTGCTTTGCAAACACCTAGGGGGCATTCTTGCATCATAGACATGATAACATTGTTTATTATTAAGAAAACTTCCTGGTAAATGACAGTAAAATGTCCTGTCCTAACAAAATGAATTTACTGCAATAGCTTTTCAAAATGTGGAAATAAAGTGTCTTAAAAGGGGACACCTTTCTTATGTGAATAAATGTATCTATGTAGTAGTAATAACACACATATATTTTCTTAACCGGCTTCTGAGGTGTTAAGATAACTGAACATTAAGCTATTTTTATTTGATTGAGTGAGGTTGTAGGTAATGTTTAAAAGCAGTACCTATGCAGTCACAGGGGAAAGGCACTCATTCAGCTTCCTGGACTGAGCAGGCCGGGTCTCTAAGCCAGAGGACAGTCTGAGAGCCAGGGGCCAACCAGCTCGCAACTTCTCCTCCTGGAAGGGATGGCAACCTTTTCACAAAGAGTGACATTGTTTCACATAATCCATATCCATTGGGCTCATAATAAAAGTTAATATTTTCCAGCTCCTGCAAATAAATGTTCAGTGTTTAGGGAGCACTTTTGTGTATTTTTGAGTTTTTAACCTTTCTATATTTTTTCATAGTTATTTTAAATAAACTATGTGGAACTGCACCAGAGGCTAGATGTTATTTAAAACAAATAGTTGCATACCCATAAATTTGTATTTAAAAAAATAAATAAACTCACTAGCCAGGATCTCAAAGGTCCATAAGTACTTTCTGAATTTTTGGTTCAAACAAATCTCACTTAAGAAAACTGCCAGGGTCAAGAGCTAAATGGTATTGAAGTCAGGATGGAGGTGAGTAGATGGAATCTGAACACATATGTACTTTAGACTGGCACTCTTCCTAGAGTGGGACAAATTGATCCTAACTCTTGCCTGGTGGTTACTGTTAGCCATACAAAGCCATCAAATGCAATAGTGAACTCAGCATCAAACCTTATCCAAATAGCTTCCAGTTTCACAGTTTGAATCTCTGATTGTGTTGACTCATCTCCTTCCCCTGTCTAGATAGTCTTCATGATGAGAGCTTTTCCCCATGGACTGAACTTGATTTTGACAATCCCGCTCTTAGTAATCATAGTCCTTTGAACTCCTTCCCAAGCATGAGTTTTCACTGACTGTTGTCAGTCAAACTGTTCACTTCCAGCTGTTGAAGTTCAGAATCATTGGACACAATTAAGAAGTAGAGAAAGAATCTCTTTCCATCATTTAAATGGCAGTGACGTAAATGGAAAAAACCACTCATCTGATTACACACAGTTCTCCAGTTTCATTTGTAAAAGTCTGTTTCTCCAATGACTTCATAAAAGCTACAAGGGGAACAATCATGTGTTCTTTTCCTCTATAAGTCATAGAGTCTATGTATGTGGCTGGGCATAGTGTTAGTTAATTGATGCTTATTGGCTTGACTTAATGAGTCTCAGGTATTCAACTATATTTTTTAGATTAATTAAAGAGGAATTTATAATTAGCCACATGTGAGGCATTATCCCCACTGTGTGCCTACTATTAGAAAAGCTGTGGTGGGCACAAAGATTATCAAAGAGGAATAAAAAAGAAAACTTTATCCTCCAGCATCTTATAGGCTAATAGAAGTAATCATATGTAAAGAGATGCATCAGGAAAGAGATAGACAGACACAGAGTACAAAATTATAGAAAAAAAATGAGAGATTCTTTTCAACTGCATGTTGTTGAAAAGATTCATGGAGGGGATAATCTTTGAAATGGATTTTAAAAATCTAGGTAGGGAATGGATATACAGAAATAGAAGACAAGGAATTTAAGAAAAACACATTTATTATTCTAATAATTTATTCATGTCATGCACTTATTCAATATCAACCTTGTTACTTAGATTATGTTTGTGCTTGTCTCTATCAGATGGCTTTTGACATGGGAGAAACTGTGTGGGGTAGAGTCCAGAGAGCACTATGTCCTGGAGGTCTCAATTAGCTATAGACACCAGCTAGAAATGAATAAGGAAGCACTTGCCAATCCTAAAATTGCTATTTTAAAAATGTAATTTTGGAGAAATATTCATTTTGCTCATCCAAGAAATGATTACTCAGGTCATACTATGTGCAAGACATTGGTTTCTATCCTATGTAAAAGGACAATCATAATTTAATGTATTTTACCATCTATTTATTAAAAAACATATGGCAATCAAAACAAATTACAATGCTGGGTTAAGCATTATAATAGAGCTATTTTCAGCGAGTTTTTTATAGCATACAGATGCGGCAAAAATTAATTTTGCATGTGAAAGTCAGGGAAAGTAGAAATAAAATAATATATTTGAGTTAGATCTTAAGAAATTAGGATTCATTTAAGAGTGTGCCTCGTTGCCCTAACCAGTTTGGCTCAGTGGATAGAGCGTCAGCCTGCAGACTGAAAGGCCCCAGGTTTGATTCCAGTCAAGGGCATATACCTTGGTTGCGGGCACATCCCCAGTAGGAGGCAGCTGACCGATGTTTCTCTCTCATCGATGTTTCTAACTCTCTATTCCTCTCCCTTCCTCTTTGTAAAAAGTCAATAAAATATATTTTTAAAAAAAAAGAGTGTGCCTCGTGGGCAATATATACAGATTAGGGAATCCTATAGCAGAATGTATAGGAGCAAGGCAAGAGGTCATGATCATCTGGAAAATGGCCTCTTAATGACATAGGAGTTGTCACTTGCCCTATTATTTAACTTTTCTTACAGTAAAGTCATGGGGCTAAGGTAATGCTTTACTTGTCCTACCTCATGAAGCTATAGCTAGTGATTAATAAAATACCAGCCTCATCTTATATTTGTTTTCTATATAATGCCCAAGATTTTAAGTTATACTTGGGGAAATAGAAAAAAAATATATCCACACCATCTTCCCTAAAGGTTTTGTTCACCCACATGATTTTGCTAGAGTCCTTTCTGGTCAAAGATAAGTTAAGAAAGTTGGGTGGGATGCATGTAGAAACACCAATCTGGGGTATAGATGAGGTCAAGGTTGAAGATATGGATCTTAGAATCAGAAAAATAAAGATAATACTTAGCATCATAGATATGGATAAAATTAGCCATGAAAACTTTTGAGTAGGTTGAGGAATCAGCATGCTTAGATGTTAATGCCGCTTCTTCCTTTTTTCTTTGTAGGATAGTTACCTAAATTTCAGTCTTCACTTTCATAAATGAGCATGAGAGAATTGCCCACTTATTTAGTCATTGAGACAACTCATAAGCCATAGAACAGGCATCATCGGAATAAAGTAGAACTCAAAAATCTCTATTATTATTAATATAATTGAAGAAAGGTAAAAATAAAACCCTAGATAATATTAACATTAATGCAATAATTAGTAAAAGGGCAAAAGTAGAAAAAGCCAACGGTTGGGTGATTTTATAAACCCTCATGGAAAGAAAAGTTTCAAATTGTAGAAGGAAAAGAAGATCACATTTCTAATCAATGGTCCAACAGGCTCAAAAAGAAGAGCCATGAAAAGAAAGCTCTGATATTTGAAAGGTAACAGATTATTTGGTGACCTTGAGTTAGAACAGCTCCAGCTGGAATGTTAGGGGAAAAGTTTGATGGGTAGTCCAATGGACTAAAAGTAAGCGGTTTATTGACAGAAGTATCTGGAAAAGAGTAGAAAGGCTTGGAGCTATTTAGAAAGAAAAGGTTGTGAGTTCGGAATAAGTTAACATATTGTATAGTATTATGAGGATCAGATAATATTGACACATTAATAAAAACCGAGCCCATCAGCATGGGTAAGTGGTTTTCTTTGGGAGTGCTTAGGAGATCCACTCATCTGATGAGAGAAAAATAACAATTAACTTGAAACAGGGGTGGAAAGAAATGAGGACCCTCCTGAGTGCTTTTAAAGTGTTCACTTGAGTTTCAGACTAGGGAAAGGAATATCAATAGCTTGAGAGAATGCAAGATTATAAAGTGCCCTTGAGAAACTTTTACAGGAAAAGACTCAGACACAAGTAAAGACAATAGAATGAATATATAATAACTACTATCAGAGTGATAAAAGAAATATTATAGGACTCAAAAAGTGAAAATAATTAAACTAGGGTGATTACAAAATTTGATGGAAATGATATTGATGGACTTTTAGGAAGGTTTAAGAGAACAGTCATTCTCTTGCTGTTAGCTGAAAGTATTTCTTCTTATTTAAAATTTGTACTATATTTTGTAAATTCTTGACCTGCACTGTTAGGATTTGGGAAAATCTGTTCCATAAAATGAGCACTCAGGTCTCTAGAAAGAACCTAAACACTAGGCAGCATGATGAATCCTCCAGAGAATGATCAGTCATAGTCCTAGAGAACTGTTGATACCTCTGTCCTGATGACAATTGAAAGTCAGGATCAGCCTTAAGGTTGGAAACAAGCGTTTGAGTATTAGTGATTCAATAGGATCAGAGCTTTAAAATGGAAAGGGAAAATCATCTACTCTTGAACACCAGACAGGAATAATAGGATGTGGGCAAACTACCAGGAAAATATCACCTCTCAAAGCAGCACGGCCTTCAACAAACTAAGCAGAGATTTGTGTAGTTAACTTTTCACTAGTCAGCTTTCATAACAGGACATGTGCATAAAAGCCAAGCCAAATGGAAAGAAATGAGTAAGAGCAAAGAAGACAATTTTCAGGACTCAGGGACAGAGAGACAGGCATCATGGGAAGAAACTGGTGGTCAGTGCAGCACAGTAAGAAGCCAAAGAGTGAAATAAATGTGTCCTTTCATTCAAGAATTAAGGGACCAAATATTATTGTACGTATAGAAAAGAAGTAAGAATCTATCCTGGGGTTAACCTGGGGTCCCCAAAAAAGGAATAGTTTTGAAGACACGCTGGAAGGAAATAAGAATCTTACCAGTCTTAATGTTGATGCCAAGTAAAAGTCATCTTGGGTACCTAGCCTGATATCTATGGAGGTATGTTGAATAAACACAAAACTTGAGAAATTTGCATGGGGATATTTAAGAATGGGAACAGAGGAAGAGACTAGAAACAAAGACTTAGCACTACTGCTAATCTAATCTAATAAAAGAGAAACATGGTAATTAGCGTATGACCTCTACCCTTCCCATTGGCTAATCAGGGTGATATGCAAATTAACTGTCAGCCAAGATGGCGGCCGGCAGCCAGGCAGCTGGAAGCGAACATGAGGCTTGCTTGCTTCAGTGACAGAGGACTCCAACGTTCCCCGCCTGCCTTGTCGGCCTCTGAGCTGGCAGTTTGAAACTTTGTAACAAATATAGAAGCTAAACAAAACCCCAGAAACCAGCTTTCAGCCGGCCAGGATCTCAGAGCTGGAGATGATAGAGTGTTTCGATTATAGAACCCAAACAAACCAGATACCTGCTTTCAGCAGCGGAAGCCTCAGAGCTAGAGCCAGAGCTAAAGCTGGCCCAGAATTAAAAAAA
>NW_005357931.1:2866570-2872455 GCF_000412655.1 Myotis brandtii | reverse complement strand
CGTTATCTCCCGAGGGGTCCCAGACTGCGAGAGGGCACAGGCCGGGCTGAGGGACCCCCCCCTTCTCCCCCGAGTGCACAAATTTTTGTGCACCGGGCCTCTAGTAAATAATAAAATATTAAATAATAATTACTTAACATTTATAGCAGCAATTTTCAACTGGTGTGCCATGGCATACTGGTGTGCCAAAAGAGGCACACTTGTGTGCTGCAGGGAATTTTTAAAACATGCAACACCTGACTATTTAGTCAGGGATACTGAACTATTTTCCCTTAGATTGTCAAATAAAAAAACGACAACAGCCAACACAATAATAGCTGTCTGACTGCCCTCTCTTAAACCATAAATATATAGGTCATATAATAGAGTTGCCTTGCCGCAGTCTTTTCACAGCAAGGGTTCAGGAATCTGGAGAAGGGGCTGTGACATAAATGAATAGAGACTATACAAGAAATATAAATTTGGAAGGCATTTGGGGAAACCAGGTGGAAACTTAGCTCTAGTGACTAAGCTCTCAGAATCTCCCAACCCACAGCTTTTTATTTACTGGAAAACACATTGGCCCTTTAGGAAAGCAGATGTACATATCAAAGGTAAGGTTTGATAAACAGGGAAAGATTATCAGGTTAGGGGAAATGCCTACAGCTGTTGGGCAGCAGGTAATAATATGCAGATCTTCAGCCCTGCTGAAGCCCCAAGATCCATCAGCCTTCTGATGAACTTCTTCCATAATTATGACCTTCTGGAATTTGCCTCCAGCATTGCTTCTTTTTAAAAAAATATGTTCTTATTGATTTCAGAGAGGAAACGAGAGGAAGAGAGAGCTAGAAACATCAATAATGAAAAAGAATCATTGATCAGCTGCCTCCTGCATGCCCCACACTGGGGAGGGAACCTGCAACCCAGGCATGTGACCTGACCCGGAATCAAATTATGACCTCCTGGTTCATAGGTTGATAACCACTGAGCAACACTTGTGGGGCAATAGAGTCGCATCTTATTGGTTATGTTCCCTAATAAGATTGCCTCTGGTTGGTTATTTCTTGGTACCAGAAATCATTATATACAATAGGCACCTGATTTTTTAAAAAGTCACCTTGGAGCAAAAAGGTAATTACTATTATTATTTTTTTGTAAACTAATCAAAATTATACCTTTATTTATATATATGCTGCAGAATTTTCATAATTAGCTTAGGTGTGCCATGAGATGAAAATGGTTGAAAATCACTAATTCATACCACTGTCCAGCAGATGTTAAGGGATGCTATCAGGAGCATCTCTCACAAAAACATCTTTCAAATTGTGGAGATTTAACCACAATTGGACATGCTAAGGTTGTGGTGGTGAATTAAGAATCTATAAACACATAGAGTCATAAATCAGGGAAAACCTAAACCAGCCATAGTAGAGTGAGGAGTGGAAGAGAAAAGATGCAGAAAGATCATGCAAGAGTCATCAAACCCAGTTGAAAATATACTGACTTGTGCCATTTCTTCAGGGAAAAAGAGATGACTCATGAAACACTCTATTTTACCTGCATAGCATTTGGTAGAATTCAAAGCCTCCTTGAGAACAGAGACATGGCTCAGTCTCTCCAATGTAGCATTAAAGAACTCATTAAAAAATGTAAAAGTAATTCTAAACCACTAAGAAGAAAAGAGCCATAAAAATAAATCCTTCCCAATTCCCTTTGGTCTCTGGTAAAGATACTAAATGCCAAAGAAGTTCAGCTCAAATGTATGGAGGATTCTCTCAATCAGCTCCTCATTTATTTCAGTTCCCCAAATCCAGGCTGATGCTGTTCTCCTGAGAGTTCTTCAAGACACCTTTACATTTTTTAGGTCTCTGCTATGTTTACCCTATACAAGAAAGGCAATCGAAATCTTCTGAGATGTAAGATATAAAGGGAAATGTTCTAGTAATACTTAAAAATACTTGGTAAACTACCTAGTCAGACTGTCTCCTATGGAGGTGAATGACATTCAGGTCTTCTTCAGTCCAAATGCTGTTGATGCAATAATATTTTGAAAGGTTCTCCCCATGGGTAACTTGCTATTTTCATCTTTATACTGAAACCATCTTTGTTCCCCACATATGCTGTATTTACTACCAACAATTACTCTTTGGTCCTGAGGAATAAGGAATAGCAGTTAAAATCTTATGCTTTGGAAGCTTTCCAGTCTGCATTCAAATTCAGACTCATTCACTGAGCCTATTTCTTCACTGTGCACTGGGACTACTGTTAGCTCAAAATGGTTGAGAAGATTAAATAAAATGATGCCAGTAAAGTGCTTGGGAAAGAGTAAGTTGTGATGATAGTAGTTATTATAATTATTATTATTATAATTACACTCTCCACCAAGTATAGTTTTTTTCTGTTTTAATCTATTTATATCTTACTGGTCCTTAAGGTGCAGCTTAAACTCCCCTTTTCCCAATTATTTTACTACTTACTATATTCACACTCTAACTTACACATTCAATTAATCTAATAATTTTAACATCTGATACTGTTATACATAAATTATTTCATTAAAATATTACTTTCCTCTAAATAGATAATGAATTTCAGGCAAAACTCCTAACTTTGTAATATATATATTTGGATTCCTCTTACAACTTGCCATTAGTAAGGCATACCATATTATTTAGTAAGTGTAGGCTGATTGAATATATTATTTTTTATCTCTAAAGTGATTACTGTCCAGGCATTGCTATAAATAATAAATTAAAAAGGTCTTATTATCAACTGTCATAAATTCAGATTACTTCAGGGCATCATTCTATTGAGATAATTGAAAAGTTGATGTTTGTTTCAAGAAATATAATTCTCTCTCAATAGCTTGTAGGCTTTGGTATATCCTGGAAACATTAACTAAAGCATCTATATCATTATTCTGATGATTTTCATGTAAATGACCATAAACATGGGGAAAATGAGAAAAAAAGTCTACAACAGCCCTCAAAGGTAATGTCATTAATGTGCAAAAACTTGAGGAATTTGTGCTTAATAAAGTGCCAAAAGAATTCATATTTCTCTTCTATTAAAGGGCAGTGTACTTAGGAATTAACTAGGAAAAATTATGTTACAACCTCACTGACACCTTTAATTTGCAGGGACGAAGGGGAGGCTAATTATCCCAATGAACTAGCAGAAAACTAGCTAGGAAGCTAGACTTTCTTGATAATAGTGCTTGCAATGAACAGAAAGTTCTACCTTTGTAGAAGAGCTTCTCTCCAAGGGAATAATCATAAAGAGGATGACAGAGAAAAGCAAAACATCATCAAGGCCAGGCCTATTCTGCTATGAATTGAGGTCTGCCTTGGCTAAGAAATAAGAGCTGGACTGCATCTTTCTTAGGAATCTAGTCCATTGAGCCAACAGCTTCTGTCTGGATCCTGTGGTCACAGCAAGTATACTAGTAAAGTGAGTTTTGTAGAATGAATCCTAAAAGCATGTGGGTGTGACAAAAAAATTGGCTGGCATAGCATGGGGACTTTGTTGGAATAATCACTCCTCTCGGAAAAATAGAGAAAAATAAAAATGCTTATGAAAAGATTCAACAATATAAAGGGAAATGCTTAAAAAGATTTGGAAAAACAGTTAGTTTGACAAATATTTCCTAAAGCTAGTGGGATAAAATTTTAGAATATGATTTTTATAGGTTTTATAATTTCCACATGTTTATAAGATGGTTCAAGAAGATAGAGTAACTAAGAGAGCAGAGGAACAATCACAAAGAAAGATAATCTGAGATCATGAAAAATCGCATAGGAATAAAATCTTATTTGGTAAAGTAAGAAGCAGTGAAAAACAACTAATAATATAGGATAATTTATAGTTCTGTCAAATGACTGTCATGACCATGGTTAGAGATGAGATGAGATATATGAACGGCAGATGCAGGATCTAACCTACAAGAGTCTCAGAAAGGCACACCTGTACAGATTTGAAGCATTAAACAATTGCACAAACAATATTTCTAAGGTAGAAGAAATGCTTGTGTCTGAGTCAGCAATCACTATGCATCAATAAATATTTAAAAAGAAACAAATACCAGAATGCAAGCTTAACTTTTTCTGAATTTTCAAGTGAAATGAAAATAATATAAAGACAAAAATGAAATACTTAAAGTAAATGATGATGATAATAATAATAGCAATTAATAAAGGCTGCATTTTTTCCCTGCACCACCAAATACCAAAGATAAGTAATATATGTTCACAGGTTTGAAGGAAATGATTGTGATGAAAACATTGCATAGTCAGCCATGTTTTTCATATCTGGGAAAAACAAGATGTTCTTAAGCATTCAAAATTACAAGAGATAGGATATGCATGCTTCCTACTGCAAGGAGTTATGGGAAGATATACTTTACCACTCTGTGAAATGAAAACAAATAAAGGACTCATGGTTGGAGAATAATTGTAGGTCAAATGCAGAGTTGACAACAAATAATAACCTTTAAGTGACTATACCAATATTTATTCTTGAAATCAAAAGCATGCTACCTAATAATTTAATATTTTTATTTTAGCTCTGAAACCCTGTGTACTAGCAACAAGAACTGGAAATACCATGATAGGAATAAAAAGAGTTAGGAATACAACAATAAATCCTGAGCTGGCTAAAGAGTTATAATCAAAATGACTATAATCTGTGGTGGCACATATTGGGAATATGTCAGTGCTTTCACAGTTGATATAGAATATGATAATTCGAATAAAAATGCTTAAAAATAAAATATAAAAGCATTTTTTGAAACATAAATTTGTTGAGAAGGAGCTAGTCTTATGAAATGTTATATGAAAATATAAAACTATGATAATTAAAGCTGATTGTCACTGGCACGTATAAATAAAAAAGAAAATTTAGAAGTGCAGAAAGCACAGTAATAATTTAGTATAGCATAAATTTCCATCACTTATTGGGAAAATAAAAACACAAAGAACCATTAAAAATTAAATATTGGGTCAATTCAGCAAATTTTAAAAAATATATATATTTTATTGATTTTTTACAGAGAGGAAGGGAGAGGGATAGTTAGAAACATCGATGAGAGAGAAACATTAATCAGCTACCTCCTGCACACCTCCTACTGGGGATGTGCCCACAACCAAGGTACCTGCCCTTGACCGGAATCGAACCTGGGACTTTTCAGTCCGCAGGCCAATGCTCTATCCACTGAGCCAAACCAGTTAGGGCTCAGCAGATTCTTAAAAAAGAATCTCTAAAACAGAACAAAAACCCAGAAAGTCTTATAGTATTATCTCATCTCTCTATATAAAAAGCCAGGGTCCATAACATCCAAAACGACCAAAGGCTCGACCAAACGCAGGCTTGGGGGGGAGGGGACTGGTGAGCGGGCTGAACTGCTGACCTCCTTCTCTCTGGGCCTCTCTCTCTCTCTCCAAGAGGTCAGCAGTTCAGCCCGAACACCAACAGCCTGGGGTGGCTGCTGATCAGCCCTGCCTCTCTGATCAGGCCTGCAGATAGGCCTGGAGATGCTGACTGGCATAGAATCTGACCAATCAGAACCAAATCTGGGTGAACTGCAAGGAGCCAATGGCTGCCTAGGAGGTGGAGCTTTTGACGCTGACTGGCATAGAAACTGACCAATCAGAACCAAATCTGGACGAACTGTGATGAACCAATGGCTGCCTAGGAGGCAGAGCTTTTGAAACTGACTGGCATAGAAACTGACCAATCAGAACCTAATCTGAGTGAACTGTGAAGGCAGAACCTAAGGTGGGGGCTGAGGAGGGATTTTAAGGGAAACAGCTCTTTGGTGTTAGGTGTAAGAAAGTGGTTCAATTTTTTAATGACCACTTTGGCAGTATAGTGCATATGGCTGGCTATCAGTCCAGATATAGGGATTATGT
>NW_005357931.1:2839882-2865966 GCF_000412655.1 Myotis brandtii | reverse complement strand
GGTCCCAGATTGTGAGAGGGATGTCTGACTACTGGCAGTCAGACATCCCCCAAGGGGTCCCTGATTGGAGAGGGTGCAGGCTGGGCTGAGGGGACCCCCCCGCAACCCCCATGCATGAATTTTATGCACTGGGCCACTAGTAACATTATAAAATACATTCCATGTAATGACAAATATAAGAAATCATAAATATTATTATAGAAACTATTGGTAAGGATTTCTACTATTTTGTTGTAGAGAATATCTTTCCAAATATGACCAATAGTAAAATTACACAGGAATTAATTTCTAAAATCAACAGGATAAAATTTCAAGTCAAAATTAAAAGACGAATAATAGCCAATTAGGAGTATTTTCCAAGTATATTCTTGAGGAAATAATAATATTCTTAATTGGTGAACAGCACTTAAAAATCAAAAGTAACAATGAAATAAAAAAAAAAATTGACCACACTTCATTAGTGGGCACTTCCCTGTTTCTAGATAAATTCCTTGTAGCATTCCAGCCTTTTAAATCCTCCAACACCCTTCTTATAGCATGCTCTTCCCTGACTATCTGTCAGCTTCTTGTAGGCATGGCCCTTGCCTATCTCATTTACCGCTATATCCCAAATCATTAGCACAGGACCTGAATTAATACATGTTAATGTTAATGTTGAAGAATATGAATAAGAATTCATCATTCAGTACATGGAGATGCTATTTAAATAAATGTAAAAGCTGTATTTCAGTATAAAAAAAGATGCATATTAAAAATAAGATTAAAATAATAAATGACAATGTTCACAGTTGGCAGAGATACAGTAAATAAATGAGCACTTTTCTACCATTAATGGGAATAAACATTGGTGCAGCTTTCTCCACCATCTTTGAGCATATAGAGACCTGCTGGGAACAGGACTTTCAAAACAATAAATGTTCAAGGCCTTCTTTGCTGACTATACCATAAACAGGGTCTCCAGAACCAGAGGCAGCACACAGCTCTTCTTAAAACTTAAGGAGTTTATGTTGGAGATGGAACTGAATGCTGCCTAGACAAGAAATGTGCTAATGTGTACAAAGCAAAGAACAACACAGTGTCTCCTGGTGGCAAACCTAAGAAAACCAGAGTCACCTGGGGAAAGGTAACTCCTGCTCATGGAAGCAGTGGCCTGTTTTGTGCCAGATTCTGAAGCGACCTTTCTGCTAAGGCCATGGGACACAGAATCTGTGTAATGCTGTGCCCCTCAAAGATTGAAATCTATTGAAAAATCTATAATAATAAAAGTGTAGTATGTAAATCAACTGAACGACCGGACAGCAGAACGACCACCGTACGACCTCCGGACGACCATGCTATTACACCCGCTGGTGCCGGGCCAGCCAAGGTGGGTGTGATGCGATTGGTAGGGGCCTGGCCATCGCCCCATGATTGCCCTGCAGAGAGAGGCCCAGGCGACCGGCCAGCAGGGTGATCGATCAATCAGGGGGTTCTACGATCGCCCAAAGAGGGAGGCCCAGGCCACTGACCAGTGGGCTGCAATGGGTGGGCAGGGCCTCCCTCTGCAGGGATGATCTATTGCAGAGCCCTAGCCAGGTGGGGAGGGCCAACTCTTTGCGGGAATTGATCACAGGGTTCCCAGACTGTTAGAGGGCACAGGCTAATTTCATGCACCAGGCCTCTAGTAAATAAATAAAAGTGAATTTGAAAAGAAAAGGTGCAACTTTTCTAGATGTTATCTCTAAATTGAAAGACTAACATGCATACTCTTTGACCCAGGGTTGGTACTTGTAGAAATGTTTCTGAAGAACTTAGCATGAAAATATTTTGAGATTTTCTTATTAGGATGTTTACATCATCTCAGCATTGTTTGCAATGAAGAAAAGGTGATAATTTAAATGTTCAACATTAGGTCATTGGTTAAATAAAATGAGCTATATTAATTTAACAGAATATTAAGCTTTCAATATGATTTTGTGAAAGAATATTTAATGACATGCAATGTTTTTCATGATTTTAAAAAAAGTGGATGATACCATATAATGGGTCCAACCTCATTATCCAACAAAAATACACAAGGAACAACTTTATTGTAATGATGAAAATGTTTGAAAATTGCTTAGTGTGATAATAAAAATAAGGTATAAAAGAGACCCACAGGCCCTGAACTGAAATGAATGGCACTGAACTAGCATGTCATCTGTTTGTATTTTTTTAAAAAGCACGGGGGTTTTATTTGCTTGTTCGTTTTTACTAATTTTTAGAGAGAGAGGAGGGAGAATGATAGAGAGAAAGAAACATCCACGAGAGAGAAACGTCACCAGTCAGCTGCCTCCTCCACACCCACTACTGGGGATCAAGTCCACAACCCAGGAATGTGCCCTGACCTGGAATCAAACCAGTTACCTATTCGTTCCTAGGTCGATGCTCAAACGCTGAGCCACACGGGCCAGGCTAAAAGCATGTTTCATATCCTTTAGGACAGTTGTTTCTCTCAGGTAAGTTACGCATTCCTCTTGCATTTTTAATTTAAACAATTGATTTAGTTAGAAAGAAGGGCAATCCATGTTTAAATAATGAATTCTGGGTAAATCTTTTCCAAAAGGAGGCACTTCAGAGCCAGGGCTGGAAAGCTGTTTCTTTTTCAGCTGATGAGCAAGGGGGAGTTTCAGGAGCTTGGCTTGGAGACCCAGCATTAATACCACCTAAGTCTCCACAAGAGAAGCTTATGGAAAGCCCAGAGAAATGAAAGAGGATTTATTTACTTTCTTACCTACTTACAGCCATCAGCATTTCTGTTTGTGGATACCAGCCTCCGATCTAGCCTTATCTAGCTTTTGTTTTTGTTTTCCTAGTGACAGAGTCTGTGTTCTTTAGTAAGGATATAAGGAAGTGATATGCATCATTATTTTGTTAAAAATGCACAGATTTTCCCAACATAGCTCCCTCCTCCTCTCTTGGCAAATCCTATCCACCACTGCCCAATAAAATCATCTTTCAAAGCTTGTGGTTGTTATTTTCTTCCTTTAAATACACATATCAGAGAAAAATCACTGTAGATTCACATTATTCTAAACAATTTATAAGAAAGTCTGGCTGGCTGTATTTCCCAGTAGAAAGGATTGGGCCATTTCTATAAATGATTTATTATTGTTTTCTTCTGTAGGCATCAATAAATGAGACAGAAAAATCAAAGTTAATTAAATAAAAACTAATCAGTTCTTTTTCTTAAAAGTACATATATGTATATATTTATATACTATTGCATTTTATGCATGTGTTAAATTTTTGTATTCTTCACGCATATGTATAAATATGGATCAGTGACGTCCTTTTAAAAAAAACCTTTCTTTTCACTCATATTTAAAGATGTGACTATAAAAGGTACTAAATGGAAAACAGGAAAGCATGCCAACAGCCAAGCCGACGGGAGACATCTGAAAGAAATTAGACACATTTTCAGGAGTACTTTTCCATTCCATCCCTGTGCCCCTGGCTAGCATGTTCTTTGTGCATTGGATTCCAGCTTCGGAGAAACTGCCAAACACACAGGACCAGTGCATGGGCCTCATGTCTCCTTCATTGATCAGATACAGCCGGCGAGACTGGGGCCAAGACTGTGTGCCACTGATTGTAATAACTTTGTATGCACACACACACACACACACACACACACTCACACACACACACTTTTTGCTTACTTTTTGTGAAAGGGGAAAGAGGGTAGGAAGAGAGGGTATTAAGATTTTCAAGAGATAAATACCCTTGAATCAATCATAGGACTTAAATACAGGGCTTGCTATATAAGAGGAACAGTAAAGTCTATAAACTCAAAGTTTGTCTTTGGACAGACTATACACCCGTTTCAATGTCTCTTTGTCACTCCACTCCCCACCTCCAGCAGCCACTCCTGCAACCTGGTCAGGCCATCTAATCTGATTCCCATTAAAACCAGGCATTGCTCACAAGTCATACTTTTAAAACTTCTTTTCCTGAGGTGTTTGCAATCTAGAAAGGGTCTGTACATGCTGTTTGCTTACAGAAGTAAGATTCCTAGCTTCCTCCTGTTCTGCTCTACTCTACATGACAGAGCATGGACCCTTGTAAATTCTATTTCCTGGACACCCTTGCCAACTTGCTTCAGGTTAGCTTTTGCCCAGGGTTGCACAGGTGGGGAATTGTAGAACTAGAATAAGAGGAAACCAAGGTGGTTCTTCCCTCTGTTTGGTTGCTGGTGGTGAACCAGTGAGCTGCTGCATCTCCTTTGTGACCCCAGCTGTCTCAAGCATCACCACCTTCCTAGCTTCCATCTGTTGCTGGTGGCTCCACCTTCTAGGATCTGGCAACTTCTCATTTCAGTATCTGATCAGACCTACGGGTGGTGGTGGAATCTTCCTCTTGCAGATCTCTGGGCCACCTTATCATCTCCTTTACGCTAATATTCTGTCAGCGATTACAATCCCCTAATAGCTAATGCCCATACTAATTTCTCTATTGTAACTGCATGTAGTGGTGCAGGTCCAGTGCAAGGCTGCTGCTTTGTGTCCTGGAACAGAAGCAGAAGGTCCTCAATTCAGGCTATATCCTAAATGGTTTGACTGTATCATTCCCTGGTTTGGAGAGGGCTCTATATCAGTACACTCTAGAACCATTGGAAAAACCTCTTGACCTCAAGTCCGTGTGCCTGGTTATCACACGATGGCATAGCAAAGAAGAGAAAACACCCCATCACAGTAACCAAGCAGCATGCGGAAGTGGCAGCTACCTGGCCAGAGATCCTCCCGTAGCAGTTGGCAGTGGTGCCATGCACTGGGGCCCCTCTTCAAGTCCTCACCTGAGCTATAGCCCTCACTGAGTCACAGAGTATGTCATCCACTGCACCAAACATACCTTCCCTGACCACATGTTGTTCCAGTTTTGACTTCACAAAATCACTCAATGGCCAGACCTTGAAGAAGGTCACAGTGCAGACGGAGTCCCCTGAGACCTGCTATAGTCTGGTGGCACTGCCCAAGGGAGACTCCACAACTGTGGCCTGCACATTCAGGTGTATGATGAACTTCACTGCCAAGGACTGTGACCTCACCACTGGGAAGACTGACGATGAAGGCTCTGAGGATGAATATGCGCTGGAAGATCTGGAAGCCACTATAGCTGATCACATAAAAAAGGTCATGAAGCTGAACTTTGAAGCAACTTAGGATGAGGTAAGGGATGACTTTAAGGAGGAAACATTCACCTTGTCTACCACCAAGACACTTGAGGTGGCTATGGGAAATACTGTGAAATTCCTGGGAATGAACCTTTGTGAGAGGTCAAAGTGCTAGATGACAAAAACACCCACACATGACTCCTGGCCGGCGTGTTCCAAGGTGACGGTGACATCCTGGTGCACTCCCAGCTGCTGCTTTTGGACACAGTTACGATGCAGATGACAGCCAGAAGTTCAGAGGAGCTGCCAGTAGACATCATCTTGGCATCTGTGGGCTGAGGCCAGCATGCACTAGCCCTACTCCTACCGTTTCCCCCAACACTATGCAGAAGTCACATCTTCCTCCCGTACCCAGGGCAAAGTCTTTCCTAAGCCTCTGTATTTTTTTTAAAGGAATCATTGTTTGTTTTTTGTTTGTTGTTGGTGTTTCGTTTTTTTTTTTATAAATTTTAACCTTTGTCCCAGGACTGTTAGGGGGTTTGTTTTCTTCTTAAAGGATGATTTTAGCTTATTCTAGAACTTGCTGCCCTGCCTGCCAAAGAAGGACATCACAAATTAACAAAAGGCTTGTATCGCCTCTGGAATTTATTCCCAAAGAAACCAGCTTATCCCTGTAAATGAATCAGCATATATTTATTGATAAGGAAAATATCTTCATTAAATTTTTTTTCTCTACTTAAGTACCTGGGGTAGATTCTGTTTTCCTTATTTGATCATGATTGACACAAAGAAAGGAATGCCAAGGGATCCCAGTGCAAAGGAGTCAGCTTGCCCTAGAGGACTTGGGGCTGCATTCTTCACTTAATCACAGTGCTCCCTGACAATGCCAAAGTCTGTCGCTGCTTGTTCCATCCCGGATTCTTGATCCCACAATGCTTCCTGGCTTAATATCTCAACTTTGATGAGATATTTGGAAAAGTGCATGAAATTTGAAATAGGCCAGTTTCTAGTCACATGCTATGAGCAAATCTCTCCTAGTCTCAGTTTTCTGCCCTCAAAATATAAAGTATTACATGTCCTGATGATAATAGATGTGGAATCATTTGATTAATTGTACCACTCTATTCATTAAAGAAGCAGACAAAGTGCGTTACAAATCTGTCCCCATGTGCATGTCAGAAAGTTTCATACATACATCAGGGATGTTTTCCTAAGCACCATTCCTTTCGAAGGGGACTGACATCAAGCATGCTAAAGATGGGGGTTATAATTAGGTTACCAAAATAGGAGGGGAAACCACATTCAAGGTATCTGAAGAATAATATATGGGAGGTTTAGTGCCTGACTTGGATTAGAGACTGCTCTTCACTAAATAGATAAGATAGAAAAGAGTCATATTTAGTTCAACATACAATTCTGGGTTATTCCCAGTATAATTTGAACTTGGCAGGTTTTTGTTCAACTAGATGGTCAAGAGCACCTAAATAAACAAAATCAAATTTTTCTGTTCTGAGGGAGTTTATACCTCTTTAGAAAACTAATTAAGCTGAATCCATAAAAATGAATATATATACATATATATTCAAAAGCTGGATGTATAGTGATGATAACTGATCATTTCAACAGGTCAAAGAAAAAAAAACATCATTTCCATACTGAAAATTCAACTCCATTCCTGAAAATAAATACATTAATAAAATAGGAAGAAAAGGATATGTTGAGGCCCAAGACTGGCTGGCCCAAAATATCCCACAGTAGCATATTGATTACTTTGAGTTAAAGTTAGTTGACCAACAGCCAGTGACCCTCCCTTGTATCCTTGAATGAAGGAAATAAATCTCCCCTGTGAAAGGTGTCCTTCCTGCACCTAGAAGACACCCCTATTGCTAGAGTTCACTCAGAGCCAAAAAGTCTGTATAATTAACTCTTATTTCCTCTTTTCTAATTTACTTTGTTTAAATTTCTCATTAATAAATACCTAAACCCTGCTTAGATTTTTTTCCAGTGAGCACTAATTTTCTTTGTCCTATTAATTTCTCACAAATTTATTGTCTTTTTATCTAAAAAGTATAAAAAGGTGCCTGGTCTATCATTTCTTTGGGCCTCATTTTATGATCTGAGCATTGTATTATGATTCTTTAGGTATTAAGTTGTTTTTTTCTCCTGTTAATCTTGTCTTGTGTCAATTTTATTTTATTACTAATCCAGCCATAAGAACTAAAGAAGGGCCCTAACTGGTTTGGCTCAATGGATAGAGCAGGTTCCATTCTGGTCAAGGGCATGTACCTTGGTTGCGGGCACATCCCTAGTTGGGGGTGTGCAGGAGGCAGCTGATCGATGTTTCTCTCTCATTGATGTTTCTAACTCTCTATCCCTCTCCCTTCTTATCTGTAAAAAATCAATAAAATATATTTTTAAAAAGTGTATTTGTATAATTTATACACCTTCACATTACATAATAATAAAGGTTTTACTCATGAAATGACTAAAATGAATAGGATTGCACTAGAAAACCTTAACTATTTCAGAAGACAAGCATTTTAAAGGATTTTTTTAAAATCCTAAGTTTATATGCCTGTATGATATTAATTACACACGAATTATTTTCATGTGAATACTAATAGAGTCTTAAAAAAACATTTACTTAGAAACATTTGTTATCCAATTAAGTTGATTTATTACATATAGACCATATTTTGATTAATTAGACATGCCATTATTTCAGATGGCCCTGCAGGCCAATTTGCTCCCATTTTCTAGGGCTGATAACACAAAAATTGCTATTTGCTCTGATTCCCCAGGAAACAACCAGGCTTGGCACAATACCCAGAGCCTTGTTTGAGATCAGGGCATCTGGTTTCCAGTTCTGGCTCTGCCACCTCATCACCACGTGACTCTGCACAAATTGATGGTTCTGTGCCTTTCTTCCTCTGCACAATGAGGAGGAGTCACAGCTGAACCACTTCACTCGGGGGATTAGAGAAATGATCAAAGGCGATTCCATGTGTAAAAGCACTTTGACGAACGAAGCCCTGAGCACATTGAACAGTTTCATCGCAAGGGCATGTTTTAATTGGTTTTATTATTATTTAGGGATGGCGGGCCAATAGATCCGGAGACAACTGCTGTCAAAAAGATAGTTGATTACACTCACAGATGCCAAGAGAGGGAGGACATGTCACGCCATGGTGGGCCACATGGGGAATCGCTGGGGCCGGCCATGAGGCAGAGAGAGAGGGGTGAACTGTGGAGGAGCTCCTTTTGTGTGGTTTCCATGGAAAAGAAAAGTTAAGCAGAGCATGCAGATTTAGGACTGGCTAATTTGAATAATTTCAGCAGGCTCTGGAGCATAGGGGCTGCCCCTAATTTTCTGGCACCTGGACCTGAGGCGATTAGGGCAAATATATAGTGGTCTGGAGTGTGATAGCCTTTTAAGGGTTTAGGGAGTTTGAAGAATCTAAATTGGTTGGTTTATATTTAAAAATGAACCCCTCAGGATGAGTGAGGCAGAAGGCCAAGGCAAGGTGACTCAGGGATATTGTCAAGTTGTACAGAATAAGACATGTCCAGTATAGACATGCAGGGCAAGTGTGAAAGCATCAAGTTTGCAGAAGTTTAGACACATGGTTAATACTGGCCAGGGTTGTATCCTTCCAACAGAAGTCTCCCAGAGCATTCAACTTGCTTGTGTGGTTGGGGACATGGGAGTTATGTCACTCTCTAACCTGTATCTTCAGCTGTCTAATAACCAATTTATAAAAGACATTCACCCACCTACACATATAATAACTGAGAGGTAGCAATTATCTGAACATTATTTCTAAGATGTAGCTAGATTCTTCATTTTACATGCTTAAGAAAAATAATTTTCAAAGCTGGAGAGGAGAGAAAACCCTTCATAATCATGCATTTTCCACAAAGAAAGCCCTCTGTGGAAGTGGCACACACACACACACACACACACACACACACACACACACACAACCCACAGCTAAAGAGCAAAGCAGTTGTAGTTAGTCCAAATCATGAATTTGAGGGAAAACTGGGTCTAGATTCTAGCTTAAGTTTAGCCATAACAGGGCAAAGTACTTTAATACTGACTGTATGACTTACCTGTTAAGAAAACCTTCTCAAGTTGTATTTGTCCTCATGATATAGTCTGAACATCTTGAAATAATGTCTAAGTCATTTCACAATCTGCCCAACAACCATACCGGTTTACCCATTCAGCCTATTTTTTGCCTTATATTTCAGATGCCAGCCATAAGGAATTCGAACATGACTTTGTAGTTCACTGAAAATGACTTGGTGTCCTTGGACACTTGCTCCCTGAGACTTGCAATGAACGTTCCCTTTCTGCTCTTCTGCTCACCCTCCCAACTAGACTTAGAGTCCTATTGATTCTCAGGGCCTGAGCTTAGATTTCCCTTCTTTGAGAAGCCATTTTGACCCTCTACTTTAAAGCAGGGTTTGATGTATAATCTACTGGGCTAGATATATAACACCTATGAACAGAAGCTTACTCGCCTGCTTACCAGTCTCTTTCCACAAGAGTCTGCAAGTTCCATGAGAAAACTGTTTTTAATTTTTTTTCTTTATTGATTAAGGTATTACATATGTGTCCTTATCACCCCATTGCCCCCCATCCCTCCACTCATGCCCTCACCCCACTGTTGTCTGAGTCCATTGGTTAGGCTTATATGCATGCATACAAGTTCTTTGGTTGATCTCTCCCCCTTACCTCCACCCTCCCCTACCTACCCTCTGAGGTTTGACGGTATGATCGATGCTACCTCCACCCTCCCCTACCTTCCCTCCAAGGTTTGACGGTCTGATCAATGCTTCTCTGTCTCTGGATCTGTTTTTGTTCATAAGTTTATGATGTTCATTATATTGCATAAATGAGTGAGATCATGTGATATTTATCTTCCCCTGACTGGCTTATTTTGCTTAGCATAATGCTCTCCAGTTCCATCCATGCTGTTGCAAATGGTAAGAATTCCTAAAACTGTATTTTTAATCATTGTTTAGTCCCAAATATCAAAACCTTGAATCTGGCACTGTGGGAGTTCTAAATAGTGTCAGTCACTCCAAAAAAATTGCTGGATCCTGCGGCTGGGCTAAATACCTCTGCTCTGTGTCTCTAACTTGCCTAGTTATCTCTCATTAAATACATGTCAATACTACTGTTTATGCATTACACTTCAAGTTTACTGAGGACAGAAATTGTGAATGATTCAATTTTGGTTCTCTAATTTCAAACACATTGGTACAATTTAGGCACTCAGAAATTGTACCCATTATGTTTGTTATTATAATTATTATGATAAATGTTTTTGAAGAGATGGATGAATAAATAAATAAACGAATGCAAAACAGGACATGATCAGATCTGAAGTAGGGGTAATAATGGGGGATGGATACTGAAATACTTACCATGCCTTCCTCATAGGATTCCCTCCCCCCACTTCAAGTATCAAGATAAAATAAAATTGGTCAGAAAACATTACATCACCAAAAGTGAATAAGATAAGGCATTATTACAAAAATCACTAGGATAAAGTAAAAGTGGGAGAATATGATGTATTTCAATGTTCACTGGATCTCACAATTTAGACTGTACCTGTTGGTAAAGTTGTGGAAGTTTAATGACTATCATTTTTTGAAAGACACCTATGTTTACAGATTATTTATTGCCTGCATTGATCAGAAAACCAAGGCATTGATGTCAAAGTAACAATGTCTATAGCCATAATGAGGGCAAGATGTTTAGTGTCGTAAAGGGACCATGTATATCACTATATGTTTGGAAGCTGATTTTTAGGATAAAATAAAAAGCACATACATACTTGGAAAAGACTGCATTACAATACTGGCTCAAGTTTATCCAACAGCCTCATGCAACAGAAGTGATGAGATTCCAGGGAGAATGTTAACTACTACTTCTCCACAGGGGTAACTGTGGCTAAATCAGGGAGTGAGAGAGCCCTGGACACTTGCCAAGTGCCCTCCCAGGATCAAGAGCTTCACTCTTTGATGCTTGAACTTCACTGTTGGGTAAGAGCATACCTAGTGACAAAACCTTGCCATTAGCTTTTCTCATCGTACTGCTAACTCCTGCCACTCCCTGTCATTCCTTGAAGTGCCCACCTCTCTGGCAGCACTTCTCTCTCCTCCAATCACCACTTAGATCGATGACATGGGCCCACTCTGTGGGGCTTTAGGATAGGATGGGAGGTGGGTGAGGGCATGGCAGAAGAAGAAAGAATGATGATGAGAAAGCAAGTTACCAAATCCAAATATAAAAAGCTCACAACTTTTTTGAAGACTATTCTGTTGGGCACCTTAACTTTCAAGGCAGAAAGAGAAGCCGCATTTCTGTGTTTCCTCTCATTACTGCAGGGCATGAATCTACTTTGAACTTAGTCTATCAGATGAGCTTGTTCCATACCCAAGAGGCATTATTATCACCCAGTTCATAAGTGTTCAACATATGGACATCATCAAAACCCAAACTGACTTTATGTTCCTCATTTCTAGTAAACCATTAAAGAAATCTAATCAAGACACATGCCTGTGTCAGGGGCTAGGCGATGCACCATTAAATGTACCACTGAGTTGTGTGCAGAGCTCGCAAGACTCCACAAACTCATTTTAATTATTTTACACAGACAAATTGAAAGACCCAGTCTCTTCATTAGAGTGTGGCTCCCATAAAACAACAACAACAAAAAAACAACAACTCACAAAGTCATGATGGGAAACAAGCTGTATCTTTGAATCACATCCATACTGGCATTGTACAACCATAGCCTGATTGTATTGTTAATTAATTCTCAAAATGCACAGTAAGCCAAAGGGACAATTTGAGAAGAGTACTTGTCATTTAATTAGGAAGTTAAGCTGTTTTTTTTTAACTCAAATGTTTCTCTATTTAATTAGTATGTACTATAGGTCAAAATTTCCCACCAGCTGGATAGTTTCAGGATAAATGGCTTAGCTTTTTTCTTCCATTTATCAAGTCAGTAACTTTTAGGAGAGAGGTTGAGTTTGGTTGGTAGGAAAGGAAGTTGAGGGAATAAAATCAGAATAGAGTTCTTGCTGTAGAGAATCATATATTTCAGGGAAAAAGAAGAGGAAACTTCTACTTCAAGATGCTACTCTAATATCAATAGCATTGAATAATAAAGCTTAAGGAAGTTTAGGGCCCATCTAGTCCAGCACCTCTTTCCTTAGACTAGAGTTGTAGAGCTGAGGGAAGTTAAGGGACACACTGAAGCCATATGCCTAGTTAAGTAGACTGGCCTGAACTACCATCTAGGATTCCTGACTGCAAATATAAGGTTTTTTTCAGATGTCCATGTGTTCATGAAAAAGTGTGCAAAGTGTAATTGTAAGAGTGCATGGTGAGGCATGTGGAGTACATTTGAGAAGGGCTTTATCATTTGAAGTACTATTTCACCATCTTGGAATACTGAGATTTAACTGGATTAAGTTTGGCTTTGATGCATTACCAATTAATAATTCATATCTCTAAGTGAAGAATTAGTCAGCTTGTTTCATTTCACATTCTGGGAGCAGTTTTGTCATTTTGGAGCAAGGATCCATGAATGTTTCTTAATATAACACCAGGAGGATATGTCAGTTCAGTCTTAACTCATTTGTGCAGTGTCTCTATTTTCTTCTTAATTAAACACAGAGACTGTTGATTTGGGGACAAAAATAGAATATGATGATGTCTGAATTTCTTCCCAGAAAATATTTTGTCTTTGCCTCCAGATGCCAAGAGTGACACATGAATACAGCTCATATGGGGGGAGGCCAAAACAGCTGCTTCTTGCCTTTCCAAGAAGGCAAATGGGCTGGAAAAGATCACTGATTACCTACCTGTTGGACATCCAGGAGGTCCTGTGATAAAATTGCTCCAACTAAGTGATCGCTTGCCTTTCTGAAAATGGGCAAGGAGCAATAAAGGAGTTGAATATAAATTAATTAGTTAAATAAGTATTAATGACTACAAACTACTCAACAACTGTTATTAATTTGAGGCAAAGAATTCACAAATGTATAAAACATCCAATAAAATAATTAAAAAGAATGTTCTCAATGTCTAATGAGAGGTATATGGAACCTAGTCAGTTTGGCACATTGGATAGAGCATCGGCCTGTGGACCAAAGGGTCCCGGGCTGGATTCTGGTAAAGGGCATGTACTTCAGTTGCAGGCTCTTCCTGGCCTGGGCCCTGGTTTCGGCTCGTGCAGGAGGCAACCAATCAATGTGTTTATCTCACATCCATATTTCTCTCTGTCTTTCCCTCTCCCATTCTCTCTAAAACTCAATGGAAAAAATATCCTTGGGTGAGGATTAAAAAAAAAAAAGAAGAGGAGAGGAGAGGAGAGGAGAGGAGAGGAGAGGAGAGGAGAGAAGAGAAGAGAAGAGAAGAGAAGAGAAAAAGAAAAAAGAATGCAGAGCACTGGCCCTGAAGGCATGGCTTAGTTGTTGAGTATTGACCTATGAACCATGAGGTCATGGTTCAATTCCCAGTCAGGTCATATGCCTGGGTTGTGAATTCCATCCCCAGTGTGGGGCATGCAGGAGACAGCCACTCAATGAGTCTCTTTCATCATTGATGTTTCTGTCTCTCTCTCCCTCTCCCTTCCTCTCTGAAATCAATAGAATATTTTTCAAAAATTAAAAAGAATGGAGAGCACTGGCAGGTTATACGAACAGAAGGCCACATGGAGACATGCAAGAGTCAGGCTTTGAAAATTGGTTCACTGCCACCACCCACAAAACTGAGTCTTTTTATTTCTGTCCTTGCTCTCTGCTCATCTGAATTTTGACCAATTGCTTCCTTATGATCTATGCAAGCTGTCATCTATGTCTTTACTTGTGGAGGCCTCCAATATTTTATTTTAGATTCACTTGGGAGATGACTGTTCAGCCAACTGGAGTCCTAGATGTGCTTTCCTAACTGCATATCCTGATCCAGCCCTGTGGCTGTGTCTAGGGGCCAGGACATCTCCAGTCTGACTGCCCACTTCCAAGTCCACTGATATGAATGAGTTGCAAAGATACTGCAGTTTTTTGCTTTCAAGATCACACAGAAATTACAGCTAGGCTTACAATGAATTGCCCTAGTTAGTTTTTTTTTGTTTGTTCATTTTGGTTTTTTTTTAACCTGAGTATAATTTGCCTCTGTTTTGAAGCAAAATATTTTAGCTAAATGATATTTAAGGATTCTTTTCTTCTTTATGATGATGGGATCATCCATCATTTGTATATAAATAGATCCTTGTAGTGAATATACTTGGGTGAAATTTGTAATTTTTTCTTGATAGCCAGACAGGATGCATTGGATAAAAGGAACTTCTGTAAATAGGCCTTTATTAATGTGGTGGTAAAATGTGGGGAGAGGGGAAGCACTCTTTAGTCCTATAATCAGGACCCAGTCTTTTAGTGAGTCTGTGCCTGCTGTGAACTTCACAGTTATTTCTCACTTGTATTTCCCTACCCCCATTTAGGGCAGGATGGTTAGAGAAGGCAGACAGTGGGTATTTTTCCTTCCTCAGGTCACTTAGGTTCTGGTTAACTATTGCCTCCTAAGAACAGGCCTTATTAAGAAGACTGTACTCTGGGTATTTCAAATGGTTCCTCTCTCCTATCGCTGCATGGAAGCATAAAGGGATTTTTCTTTGATATTTACTGTGGAGACCTGGTTGAGATCCTCTAGGTAAATCTCGCAGTATAGTGAGGGACTCTAGGACTGGGTCCCTCTCTCAGTGTCCCACTGAACCTCAGCAATTCATTAATTACAGGTCAGGTTTTCCCACTTAGGCACTGGTTCCTGCTGCTGGTTTCCTCGTATTCTTATTTCTCCAAGAACAGCTGTTGATTGATTTTTCTCAATCTGTTCACCTTTGAATTTGTTGTTGGGACAGAGTGGTCACTTCCAAGTTCCTTACATGTGGGCTGGAAACTGGAAGGTTGAATAGTATTTGAAAACAGATTGTTCACATAATTATTTTTAACATGACCTCTGAGAGTTTCTTTACCCCATTAACTTGTGTGTTTAAAAAATAAAACATTTCTAACCAAGGTAAACTTCTGGTTAAAATGTCAGGGATTTTAAAGTGGTTCAATCTGAATCAAGGAGGCTAGCAAATGAAATCTTGGTGTAAAGCTTAGTTGTGCTTTCAAAGCTTCTCAGCTTTATCATTCTTGGGGTTGCGGGGTGGCTGTGGTCACTTTTTCTGTTGCCATCATTGTATCAGGCAAAGCACAGACTTTGTTTTGATTTCAAACACAAGTCAGGGCTTAATTTTCTACTCCAGTATATACTGCTTGGTAACCACAAATAAGCTCTTTATAATATCCAAGCTTCATTGTTTCCATCTATAAAATGAAGCTAATGACACTTTTACTCCTTACATCACAGGATTATTGTGGAAGTGACCCGAGCCTATGCAAAGTGACCTACAAGTAAATAGGAAAGTCCAGCATCAATAACACACTCCAACCTCTTTTTGGATTATATGTTATGGTCCATGACACACTGGCCATACATCTGATGTTAACACCTAATTCACTGCATATGGTTAATAATGCATGCTATGTCTTTAGTCTTGAATTTCTGAGAAGAGTGAACTCTTTATCTCCATAGAAATTTAACAGCTGGCATAGTAGTTGGCAACATATTCGATAATAAATGCTTATTGAAGATTTTCTGTAATAGGTGACATTTGAGTTAGGTATTAAAATCCAAGTAGTAGAAAACCAAGGATAACAGAAATGAATACTACTCAGGAAAAGCTAAGATATGCTGCAAGAACAAATGATCACTGTGCCTCTGTGGTTTCTCAACAGGTAAAAGAAATATATTTTTACTTCCTCCACAAAAATGTTTTAAATGTATGTTTATTGATTTCATAGAGGAAGAGAGAGGGAGAGAGAAATAGAAATATCAATGATGAGAGAGAATCATTGATATGCTGCCTCCTGCACGCCTCCTACTGGGGATCGAGCCTGCACCCTGAGCATGTGCCCTTGACCAAAGTCGAACCTGGGACCCTTTAGTCCACAGGCTGACATGCTATCCACTGAGCTAAACCAGCTAGGGCCCTCCACAAAATTTTGATGCAAGTCCAAGTGACTCTTCAGGACAGCAGTCCTATATATGTTGACTCAGCTTGTATGTCTGTTTTGGGCTCATGCTTCTCCATATAGCTTACCTAATAGTCTAAAAAGTTTAGACTATTGCAGCCAAAATATTGTTTAGACTATTGCAGCCAAAACATTACTAGCTTTCTTTCAATCCCGTGAGCATTCAAAGCTCATTTCTACACTATGGCTTTGCACTTTCTGTTCTGTGTGGAACACTCTAACTTCAATCTACACGTGCCTAATTCTTCATGTTAATAAGCACCTCATTAGCAAGGCCACCTCATGACAACCCAAAGGATCACCCGCTCACACCATTCTCACTCCACCCCATTTTATCTTATTGACTTTATGATATTTATTAATTTTTACTAACACTTTATACAGTCATGCATTTGCTTATCTTGTTCATTGTCTCTTCTCCCCTCTTCTCTACATTCAGGTACAAGCTCTACAGAGAAGGATCCTTATCTTTTTGTTTACTGATTTTGTCCCAGCAGCTAGACTAGTACCTGGCACCTAATAAACAATTAACATATACATTTTATGTGACTTAATTCTTTGCAATAGCAAGCAGATATACTAGAGAATTCTAAGTCTACAGAATACCAGGTGGCTTCAAGGGAGTGCAAAACTTTTCTGTCAAGGTCCAGATAGTAAATATTTTAGGCTTTGCAGGCCAGATGGTCTCTAGCACAACTATTTAACTTGGCCCTAATTCTGCCATTATAACTCAAAAGAGTATGTCAACATATGGGTGTAAAATGTATTACAACAAATTTTATATACAAAAACAGGCACCAGCTGGACTTGGCCTGGGGCACAGTAAACTGACCTCTATCCATGAGCAAGGTGAGGGTCTGAGATTCTAAGGCCTTTAAGAGTGCAATATTAAGTCAGTCTATTTGGATTCAAGTCCTGGTTCTTCTACCAACCTCTCAAGCCTCAGAGACCTTTTCTGTAAAATGAGGCTAATTATAGAACATAGCATATCTCAGACATAAGTGATATCCCTTAATACAGTGCCCAGCACATAGTAAAACACTGAATAAATATTCACATTATATTTAAGAATACGTTCCTATGAATATGTTCCTACTATAAAAGATTAAGTGACAGTGATGGCAATGGAAATAAGAATGGAGAAGAGCAGATGTAATTAAGAAACTTGAGAAGTGAACCTGATAATTCCTGGTGACTACAGCCTGAGTTAATGATAGCGGCATCCTTGCATCATTGGAGCTCCCTTCTGCACTTTTCAGCCTACGGAAATCATACTCATTCTTTAAGATGTAGCTCTAATTCCATACTGTCTTTCAAAGTCCTCCACAGAGCTAATCATTTAACTAACACATTATAAAGCATGGGCTTTTTAAATTTCTGCCCTCTACTATAGTCAGCTCTTAGGACATTTGTCTTCCTCAGTGCACTATAGAATCTTCAAGAGCAGGGATTATTTGTGTTGTTACCTATTTCTTTGTTTCTGTCATTGCAATCTCCATTACATTTGCAACATTGATTCGCACATATTTCACAGATTCTGATGAAATGACTGAATGAGGCAATAACTAATGATCTTTTGAAGTATGGAAGTTTCACTTCCTACTTGCTACAATCCCCCCTCAATAAAATATCCACAGATCAAACTTTATGGATCATAAACAATGGTTTGGTAACTTCACTTTTTGTTTTATCCCCAACATCTGCTTGCAGTAATGTAGCATTGTCTTGGCAGCTCACATGCCATTCCATAGGGACATGTCTCTCTCCAATCCCCATACCTCACCCCACAAAACCCCCATTGCCTGCCTTATGTGAGAGTTGGAACCATAAAAATAACACAAAGAGTCCCTCTTATGTATGATAATAATGGGAACAAAATGTCTTGGATGAAATATTACTGGCAAAATGAGGTATAACCAGATGTTGTGTAATGCAAGAGCCACCATAAAGTGATGAAGAACTCTACTCTGAGTCACACTTGTATCTTTGAGAAATGTTTACTTTGAAAATCAAATAAATTAAAAATAAATACTCAATTTCCTCCCAATGATCTAAAAAGTTTAGACTATTGCTGCCAAAAGATTGTAAAATAAGTTGTTTTGTTTTTCAAGAGGGGAATTTTAAAGATATTACATCAATAAAGATTATTTTAGCATTTCTAATCATTGTAAAAATTATACATACTTGTTTATAGTACCTGAAAACAACAGAGCTATTAAGATAAAAATAAAATTTAATAATAAATAATAATAAAAATTAACCATCATTAGCATTTTATATAGTTTCTCATATTTTCATATGGATGATTTATAAAGTAGCCATACACTTTTTCATTGTGGGATTTCCCAGGTAATGAGATAGTTGGCTTTTAATTCCACTGTTAGTGAAGAAGCAGAATTAACTGACGTAGAGAGAGACCCAACCTATGACCTTGACTTCATTAATATTGTTTGCTGACTACTCAGACTGACCAATAACAGCAATTTCATCCATTCAGCTGACATGTCCCTACAATGTCTATTTCCAGGCATATCTGAACCCTGATAACTATTTCCCAGAATCTCCCCACCCCTGGAGAGAACCATTTGGAAAGTATAGTCAAGCTTAATGCATTTCTATTTGGGGATCTAATGTCTGGCAAAAAAAAAATCGTATCTTTATCATTTATTTAATACATAAATGGTTCTTATTCTTGTCTGATCCCCCAAAGCTTAGCAAAGTAAAGGCCATCCATTAATCACTTTGCCCTTTTGTGAAGTGCAGCCATCCAGTCTGTGAGCAACGAAGCTTCATCATCCAGGCATGTGGCCTGACTCCATAAAAGTTGGCACTGTAGTCTTGTTAAGAGCATTATAATTGGCATTTGTTGCAGGTACAGATGATGGGATGCAAGGCCATTTTCCAACTTAGATGTAGCAACCTTAATAAGGTAGGAATAGCTTTTGGAAGGGGACATACAAGTGTGTAAGGAAAGTGGCAAGTCCCAGCATGAGATCCCCTTGAGGCTCTTCACTTAGTGCTGACTTGTCTAAGTGTCTATTAAGAGGATTCTGTGTTACCTCAACCTGAGTAGATCTAAAATAGAATCTTAGCTTCCCCAAACCCAAACTTTCTTGCTTCTAGTTCCCATCAATTATGCTTTTCTCCAGGCTTCAAGCTGTGAAGGCTGGGTGGCCTCTGACCTGCATTTCTCTGTCATCTCTGATACTCATAGGTCAGCACGTGACCCACGACTGCCAACTTCTCTGCATCCCTCGGCTGCCTCCACCGCTCACACCTACTCAACTTATGTTGACATTACTTCCAGCAGCCTGTTAACTGGTCCTTCAGGCCACAATCATTCCACATATGTTCCCTTTTATAAATAAATATCCTCACATGCCTTTGCCCTCCCTCCATACATTTACTTGAAAGATGAGACAATTTTTTTAAACAAGTATGATATTATTTCTCATTGGCTCTCAAGGGCAAACATGATTTGGCACCAACTCTCCTGTCTTATCTCCAACTATTTCTCAAAACCTCTCTTTTGCTGCAGTTAGCTGTGTATCCTCTCTACCAGCCCTTCCCCGATGAGTCTTTGCACATGTTCTCCCCATTGGAAGTTAAAATCTAGCTTTGTTCAAATTCCTGCTCCCACATTTATGAAAAAAACAACAACACAATATTATCTGAGTGACTCTTTTAGCTAGACCATGTTAGGCATGTGAGATATACCATTTACACCTGGCCTCATGGCACTTCTATTTTGAGAACTGTAGATACATGCAGATACATGAATACAGTCAAGACCCCAACTCTCCATGCCGCTGTTCCTCTTTCCCTAGCTTCTGTGGACAATAGCAGATAATAGTTCTCAGCTTAGTCTCTTTCCATGACTGCCCTTGGAAAGAAGAATGCCTTTATCCAAGGTCATGGGAAGGGTTCACACGCAATGACCAGTTGGCAGAGGGAAAAGGCCCTGGCTATCTAAAGAGTAAAGGAATAGTTTGGATTTAATCATCTTCATTTTCAAGTCACAGAGACCATCACTCATCTTCCAGTCCAGGTAAGACTTTGAGGGCCTGGGTATCTACTGCCTTTATGCCACGTCCATCCATGCTTCACTTGGGCATAGAAATAGTCACAGGGACTTCTGGCATCTACAGGACTGCATCCATAATGCTCTGTGTTGCTATTCCACTCTGAGATCTACCATATCAAAATGATACAGTTTCCACTAATTGAAGGACCTCAAAGTAACATTCCCTTTCAGATCATGGAAAACTTCCCCCTCTTATACACAATCACAAGATAAAAGGGAAGCTTGTGGAAAGGGAAGTCATGTCAAAGTGACTTCTTTACCATTATTATCCTTGGAAAAAATGGGGAATAAAATGAAAATAAGTTAAAAAGCAATTTAATGCAGTATTTTAGTCATTGTTAAACATCCTATGTATAACTTCCCAATTTGAAGAAAGATATAGAAAATACTAATAATGACTGAAAAATTTCTCCAAGCAGGCAGGAAGAGCAATAAATAAAGTGCAAGCTTTTTTAAAAAATAAAATTACTAAGGAGTTTTATGCACACTGAACCAAATTTTGGAGTTTGGGATGACCACCTTATAAATAAGGGGATGATTATGTCCTGGGTTGTGAGGAATAGTCCTAGTTTACATCTGATGGCATAGGGTAACTATTAATAGTATCCTCTTTTTACTTTCATATTTTCCCATGTGGAAAAAAAAATTTGTGGTCACTTTATAACATTTCCATAATAATTTAGCATCTAAGGTTTATACCTACAATTTCAAGGTAATTATTATTAGCATCGTCATTTTTAAACATTGAGTTGAAATTTATAGAACATAAAATGAACCATTTAAAAAATAAACTAGGAAAAAAAATAAAATAATAAACTAGGGAACTTATATGCATATATGCATAGCCCATGGATACAGACAACAGAGTGGTGAAGGCCTGGGATGGACAGGTGCAGGGCGGAGGGGGTCGATGGGAAAAAAAAAAACACCCACAAATTAATAAAGGGACATCTGCAATGCTTTCTACAATAAAGATAAATTTAAAAAATAAAATTCAGTGGTATGTAGGAAATTCCATTCATAATACTTTGTACTCATAACTTATAGTTCCAAACATTTTCATGACCTCCAAAGAAAATCCTCACCCCAACCCCTGGCAACCACTAATCTGTTTTCTGTCTCTACGAACTTACCTATTCTTGATATTTTATATCAATAAAATCATGAAATATGTGGCCATTTTTGTCTTGTTTTTTTCACTTAACATGATACATTAAAGCATGAATCAGTACTTTATTCCTTTTTACAGCTGAATAATATTCCATTGTATGGATATATCTCATTTTGTTTATGCAAAATCCATTGGTGGAAAGTTGGGTTGTTTCTTGCTTTTGGTTATTGTGATTAGTGCTGTTATGAACATTCATATGCCAGTATTTGTTGATTTATTCATTTTCTTGCAAAATCTATGATGTAATTTTTCACAGATGGAAATGTTTAAGAACATTTTTGTCTTTAATATGAATGATTAATTTTGTCATTAACATGAAAGTAAAAATCTAATGCATAGACTCATCTGTGAACTTCCTGACTACTCAAAAGATAGGGACCATGCTTTGCACTTGTGAATCTTAGATCACAATAAGAAAAATATAATGCTTTAAACATGCAGCCCCATGTGGACTATGGTATGTCAGATTTGATATATACCCTGCTCTCCCACTAGCCTATCTTAAGCTTGTTTGAAACTCTCCTAACATACCTTGCACATGAAAATACAATGTTCAAATTGAAGAGAGTAAACCTCTCTTTTCAAAGAAAAACAGTTCACTTAAAGGAAATAGATTCTATATGTTTCTGACATATATCTGCCTGGTCCATCAGACATTTTCTGAGATCTCTTTGATGTTCTAAAGTTTTCAAAAAATTTCTTGTAAAGAATTAGGACAATCAGTTAAACTTAAAGCTAAGGTGATTGGTGTTCAAACAAGCAGGAAAAACAGGAAGATTTGGGGTTTCAGTGGCTCTGCCTGATAATCAGTCATTTGATCATTGCTTAATCTTCAGTCTCTTGTTCATGTGGATATAATATTATGGTTATCAAAAGAACATTATAATTAATAAAATTGTATAAAAGCAGTTTAAAGACATAAAACTCTTTGTAGTCAGCAAGGGATGGAGGAGGTGTAATATTGTAATATTTTCTCTTATTTCTCCATTTATATTCTCCCAAGAGGAACTCTAAGAAAATATTTTGTACACAACAAGTGCTAAATAAACACATTTTGAACTTAATTAATTTTCTTTACCATCTTCCATCTCTCTCCATGTATGGGTGATTTACATCTTATAAAATAAAGCCAGAGTGCAAATATAGGATCATGATGAAAAAATCTGTAAGTAGAATGGATTCAAAATTTTTGAAAGTCTCCTCATTCATAGGCATTTGAAATTTTTTAATCTCATTATATCAATGGTAAGGTAGGGATAGGCATAAACACTTGGAAGTTAATCATTTTGGGTTCTGATTTCTTTTCTTTTTAAAAAAATTATTTTTTATTGATTTCAGAGAGGAAGGGAGAGGGAGAGAGATAGAAACATCAATGGTGAGAGAGAATCATTGATCCACTGCCTCCTGCATGCCCCCAACTGGAGATTGAGCCCACAACCCAGGCATGTTGCCCTGACTGGAAATTGAACTGTGACCTGCTATTTATAGGTTGATGCTCAACCACTGAGCCACACTGGCTGGGACTAATTTCTTTTCTGTTATTTAATAAGCTACTTGGCAAGGCATTTTCCTTCCTGTGTCTCCATTCCATCTTCTACCAAAAGGGGTTACTAATTCCTAAGCCATGGGGCTATTTGTGAGGCTTAAGTGGGATGATAGATTTAAAATTACCCGGAACGCTCTGTAGCATAAGGTTAGTTGTAATAAATATTGTGTTACTCCAATTTTCCTTTTCTGACCATTTTATGTTGGGGTGGGAATTGAGGAGTATGAAATATTTTTCTTTTTTTCCTTCTTCCCTTCCCTTCCCTTCCCTTCCCTTCCCTTTCCTTCCTTTCTTTCTTTAAATAACAAAAACACAAACCCATGGGGAAAATGTAAATGTGAATGCTTACAGACTATGGGAGGACATTTTGAGAGTGTTATATTCTGCTCAGAGCCTCATCTCTGTATAAATGCCAAAAAAATCTAGTTTTTGAGTCTGTTTCAAGTCCTCTCACTTCCTCTAAAATCAAGTGGAGTTTGAGTAAATTAAGTCTTTTTTTGGATAATGCCTACAAGTGACATGTACAGTTCCTTATCTTTCTAGACCTTGCTCAAGGCATAAGGAAGTGATGCAAACCACTCTGAACTTCTATTTCACTTGCAAAGTAAAAAATATAAAGCAATCTCCACAGGATTATCATTTTGATAAGGTAACTGTCATCAAAATTGTAGTATAAATTACTTGTTTGATATTTTATACTCAGAAAGTTGGTTTTGTGTGTGTATCAAGAATAGACACCCCCCCAACCACACACACACACACACACACACACACACACACACACACACACACACACTCTCTCTCTCTCAAAGGTGGATGTGCATCATCTAAGCTCACAGGAAATGATATCAAATGAAAAAGTAAATTTTCTGATGTCTAATGAGAATGCACTTGTGATGCTGAGGTGGGCCATTATTGTCTTCTCTCCACCAGAGTATGTTACACAATAGGTCACATTATTATTGGAAGGTTGTTTGGAGGCCTGGAATCAGAACATTTTGGATATTCTCAGACAAATCTTCCCGGGACATAAAGTTAAAAGTCCCCAAGTCTTTAACCACTTGGATTCTTTTAGCTTCTTCTACTATTTCTTGTTTTCTTCCATTTGGATATAATAGAATAGCTTAGGCTATTAGAGATCTACTTAGTAAGTCACATTTTGCTTCTACCTTCTCTAAACTGGAGTTATGAATCTACCCAAACTCTTTAGTCACATATCAATAGTTTCTGAATTCACCCTCAGAGATAGATAATAAAATATAATGTGTAAAGATATTATCTCTTCAGCTTTCCAAGTTCTTTTCAATGCTGAAGAGAGGAACATTTTTCTTACCTCAGTTATTGCCCCTAATTACAACTAAAACTGCTCAATTGAGGTGTATACACATGAGAGACATGAGGTTTTGTAACTTGATACACTCTCTTATAAATTTTAAAACCATGTATTATGTAAACTTTAGATGGTGGCACTCCTGAGAGCAAATTTGGTATTGGGAACAAATATGTAACAGAGAAATATTCACAGCTCTATTATAAACTCTGCTTCTATAAAAAATATTGTTTATCCTCAATCTATGAGTTCACTTTTGGAAATTAGGCCTTTTACACAGCTCTAGGTCCGTTTGTATTCAGGTTAAATTCTAAATACATAAATACAGATGAATTCCCTCCCTCTTTAAAATTCTGCCACTATAAGCACTTAATTAATTATGCAAATATTTTTGAGTGACAGCTATGCAAATTTCACTGTTAGCCAGCCTTTTAAAAAAAAGAAAATTCCTGTCACAACCAAGCTTTTATCAATTCCAATCAAATCTTTGTTTCTCCTCACCTTGGTTTCTAAAATATGGAGCCCTAATCATTGAATCTTTACTGTTTCTTTATTCTTTTTCCGACTCTCCCTTTTTTTCATGTTTCACTTTTTGCTCTCTCTACTCCCTCTTTTCTTTATTCTCTCTCTAATCCTTGACCCCCTATTCTCTTTCTCTTTCCTCTTTACCTCTCTCCTCTTCCCTAATAAATATTGTTTAAGATTAAGTGTAAAGATATTATCTCTTCAGCTTTCCAAGTTCTTTTCAATGCTGAAGAGAGGAAAGGAGAGGGAGAGAGAGAGATAGAAACATCGATCTGGGTTGCAGGCTCCATCCCCAGAGTGTGGTGTGCAGGAGGCAGCCAATCATGATTCTCTTTACAGACTGAAGGGAAGACACATGTGTGGAGTTCAGGAATAAAAAGGTTACAACTATGGATAATGGCAGAAAGAGATGAGTGGCCAACAGCATGAATTTATGGGAGTTGCTGTCATCACTGTAGCTTCTCTTCTGCCCACATCTGCACTCACACATTCTGCCTTCCCACCTGCTACTATAAATAAGCCAAGCTCTTTGCTTGCCCAAGAGATCCCATCTCTTTTCCCTATTGCTCCAACTCCTCACTTCTTTTCTTCACTATCATCATTCTCTCTACAATGGATTTATTCCATTATTCTTTTCATAGTCTCTTGTCCTTGAAGCTCCTCCAAGTATTGTTTCAGATTTGTCTTCAATCCTCTCTGTTCTCACATCCTATGTCTAATCTGTCAGCAAATTGTTAAATTGGTTTTAAAAGATGTATTCTCAAAATCCCACCACTTATCACTATTTCACTCTTATCATCCTAAAATGAGCTATTCTGTCAAGATAAAATCAGATCTCACCTAGATTATTGGAATAGCCTCCCATGGGACCTACGGCTTCCTTGTGATATCATCCACAGAATAATAAATGTGATCCTTTCAAAAGTCAAGTCCAGCCCAGCCAGCATGGCTCAGTGGTTGAGCATCAACCTACGAACCAGGAGGTCACAGTTCGATTCCCAGACAGGGCACATGCCTGGGTTGCAGGCTCGATCCCCAGAGTGTGGTGTGCAGGAGGCAGCCGATCATGATTCTCTCTCATCATTGATGTTTCTATCTCTCTCTCTCCCTCTCCCTTCCTCTCTGAAATCAAAA
>NW_005357931.1:2837504-2838663 GCF_000412655.1 Myotis brandtii | reverse complement strand
AGCAGGACTACTGGGAATGACTGGTCACTATGACACACACTGACCACCAGGGGGCAGATGCTCAATGCAGGAGCTGCCCCCTGGTAGTCGCACTCCCACTCTCCTGCCTCCTCAGCAGCTCTGTGGATGTTCAACTGCAGCTTCGGCCCGCTGGCAAGTGGACATCCCCCAAGGGATGTATCACTGCCAGCTTAGGCACAATCCCCCGGGGAGCAGGCCTAAGCCAGCAGGTGGACATCCCCCGAGGGGTCCCAGACTGCGAGAGGGCACAGGCTGGGCTGAGGGACCCCCAAGTGCACAAATTTTTGTGCACCGGGCCTCTAGTATTTAATAAAAAAAGAAAGATTACCTTATTTTTTATACTGAGCTGATCGTGTTTAACAGAGCTGGCCAGATAACTGAGGATGGGGAATCATCTAATGAGTATCTTTAGTCTGAAACACCTTCTATTTCATATCCATTTCAAGTTATTTTAGATAGGTTTCCATCAGGGTGCTGTGCTTGTTTTCCCCTCACACATCATCTGGACCTATCCATCATTTCTGAAAGGCCTGCGCTCTCCAATCCCCTTTTCAGTGAGATCTGCCAGAAGTGCCCCATTTAAAATGGCAGACTCTCAAACAAACCTGTTATCTGGATTCTTGGTTTTTCCCAGTTGCACTTGTCATGATCAGCATAGCCATTTGACATGCTGTATATTTATCCTGCATTTTTCTTCTCTTTTCCTCCACTGGGTATAAGATCTACAAAAACTAGTGTTTTTTGTTTGTTTATTTTGTCTTGCTTGGTTTTATGGCTTTATTTATTTCTATATCCATTGTCCTTAGGGGAGTCCTAAGTACTTGTTGGGGATTCAATAAATACATCTTGAGTAAAAACAATGAAATGTTCCAAAATTATTTGAAAGGAGATATTCAAAAGAAATACTCATCATTATTGTATATTAAAATAAAGTTGATCATAGAGAACACACAATAGAACATAGCATAAATCTGTATTATAAAGAGTTACACCTACAATTTATATGATGTTATTATTAACCAGTGTCACTCAAAAATCTAATCTAATAAAAGAGAAACATGGTAATTAGCGTACAACCACTACCCTTCCCATTGGCTAATTAGCGAGATATGCAAATTAATCACCAGCCAAGATGGCG
>NW_005357931.1:2832996-2836588 GCF_000412655.1 Myotis brandtii | reverse complement strand
CAGTGGTCGGCAAACTGCGGCTCGGCAAACAGCAGCTCGCGAGCCACATGCGGCTCTTTGGCCCCTTGAGTGTGGCTCTTCCACAAAATACCACGTGCAGGCGCGCACGTACAGTGCGATTGAAACTTCATGGCCCATGCACAGAAGTCAGTATTTTGTGTAAGAGCCGGTATTTTGTGGAAGAGCCACACTCAAGGGGCCAAAGAGCCGCATGTGGCTCGCGAGCTGCTGTTTGCCGACCACTGGAATGTTACAGTCATGATAGCTTCACTTTAAAATGTGGTAATTAATAGAGTACTTGGTAAATATTAAAATGCATAATATCCCCCCAAAGCCTTAAAAAGCCAAAGCACATAACTGCCTCAACAGAGTCTACTTTATGACATCTTCAGTAATTTAAGGAATATAAATTATTGAAATAGACCCACACCCAATGGTCAATGGATGTTAAAAGCTAAAAGAATGACAGTGATTTAGAACACAGTGTCTTTCTTTATCACTGCTTACGACTAACTCTGCTCCATTAGGGTGTAAGTTTTACTGCAATGTCTGGCGTGGGATTTGTAAGAGTGTGACCAGGTTTTATCATTCTCATTCTCTTAGTTTTATCTTTGCATGGAGAATGTTCCACTACATGTAAAAGGGAAACTGGAATACTAGGCTCTTGGAAAACACATCCATTTGTGGATAAAACTAAATAGAAAAAAATTGAATTTTAAGTGTAAGCTAGTGCCAAAATGGACAAATGGAAGCTTGCAGCTAAAGAGAATGGAGAGAGAAATTAATTTATCTCTAATTCTAAGAGAAAAATAATGAAAGGAAATTGTTTATCTTTGTGGGACATAACTCACAGGGACACATTAATTCCCCAGTACTTGCCAATCCCATTGCTGAGTCTTCATTTGCCATAAAGTTTATGAAAATGGCATTATCTGATTGTGTCTGTGTTTAGTACTATGAATAGAAACTGTGCATTTACATATAATAAGAGGTTGATATAACTAATTTGTCAACCAAAAAATACATTTTCATCTTAGGGTTTTATATCTTTGTCTGCTTCTTAAAGATTAAAAAATAAGATAGAGTCTAAGGCAAAATTCTTGTTTGGGAATAAGATAGAATTGTATCATAAATGTTATATAAAAATAAGCAGATTATTGTTATAGTTTTGTTTTACTGGGTATATGCTTGCATTTAATATAATGCTAAAGATAAAAAATTCACAAGGAATGGGTCTAAAGGTATATGATCTAATTGTGAATGAAGAGTTTATTTTATAATAAAGCTAAAACAAAATTTGATGGTGATCAAAATATGAGAATGGAAACATGGTGAAGCTAATAAAAGGTAGTATGCATAGTTGTATAGGTAATTTTCTTGGGTGGCATTAAAATGAAATGCAAAACAAATGAAATAAAAAATCTATCCATGTGCCTTACAGAATCATAACTTGAAATGACATTACAATGAAAACAACATTATTTGCCCAGTCAAAGCCAATTATATTAAGGGAAAGAGGGAGAGAGAAAGCTATGGCCATCATAAACACTGTCAGTCCAAATCTTTATCTGTTTGGCATTTAAGCCAAGTTAATCTACTATTTTATGTAATTTCACAAAATGTTATGGGCTCAGGACATTGGACTGTGAGTTCAAAACTAAAAAAAAACATATCTGTTCTTAGAGACTTTTTTAGGGGTTATTTGAAAAATATATATATATATAATTTATCTGTCTGTTAGTTTTTATTAGCATACATAGCAATACACTATTAAATATGACAATTATTAAGTTATTTTCTCCCAGGTGGTTTCAAATACTCTACAAGTAAATATTATATATTCCTCCCCCTAAATTTATCATCTAACAAATGTTCTAAAACTCATACCAAGTATGAATAATTATAGTGTCAAGTGCATTGAAATACAAATTATGAGAGCAGGGTTCCAGCTGAAGTTTGACAATAATAAGCTGTGTGACCTTGTTCATGTAATTTCCATTTTCTTGAATGCCACATGAATTATCCGAACCATATAATCTTCAATAATCAGTTGAAGCATTCCACTGTTCTATATTTGAATAGTGCTTATCTTTGTTCTAGATCCACCCTTTTCAGACAGCAGGATGGTAAGAGGAGCCCATCAATTCTCCATCAAACACAATTTCAATAAGCTAAATTAATATAGATAACTAAAATAAGTTTTAAACATTAAATTGGGATAACAAAGTCTCTAAAATATTCTGCAAAAAGAAACCCATTTAATTTTAATTAGCCCAAGGTTGCACAAGCCTGTCCTGTCCAACCTAGTAGCTGATAACGCCTGGTGAAGAAGTTTTCCCACTGCACAGTTTGGGAAACCCTGGTATAAACTAAGGCCCTCAGTAGCTGAGGGTTGCTAACAAAAGGAACATTGTGAGATATTAGAATGGGGTTGCAGCACTGCTGAGTAAGAGCTAATGGGCGATTTTATGCATATGCTGTTCTTTCCAAAAGAAATATTTTGCAAAGAATAATTCTGAAATGCCTTTCAAAACCATAGTTCTCTCTCTCCTTTCCCCCTACTCATCATGCTATTCAAAGTGGAAAATAAACATGATGGAATATTTCTGCCCAGGGAGTAAAAGGCATTGTTTACTTTTTGGAACAGTTCTCAGTCTTTGACAGGGAAACATTAAATCTAATGAGACACAGCTTTCTGTCTGTGTGCTATCCTGAAATAGAATGCCACCCTATCCTTAATTTTCCCTTCTTTTTTATAAGTAGGAAACATGGTATTTTAAAACCACACACCCCCTTTTTTTTACTTGCCCACCATTGTTTCAAATGAAAACATCCTTCACTCCAGAAAGGAAATATCAAAATGAAAGTGTTGGAAAAACAACAACAAGCAAAACAGAAAAACAACAAATGGACAGCAGGTTGAAAATATGGTAACCCTGTATACATAATAATCACAATAAAACACAAACAAAAATATAGCCCTTAACATCTCTACTCACTTCAATGATCACTGTTTACTAAGTGTTGTAGCAATTTAGTAATTAGAAGCAAAACAAAGTACATGCAGCATATTTCCATTCATTAAGATGTGGTCCTTCTTGTTTGTCTAGTAGTCCCTCCATTACCATTATTGAAAATAAAAATAATAAATAGATTCAAAATAAAATATTCTGACATTGTTTCCTGGACTTCACATTACTTTTAGATATTATTTTTTTTACTTAGGGCAGGAGTGTGTTTTTTTTTTGTTTTGTTTTGTTAATATGGGTAAGACAAGTGAATCCTATATAATAAAGAGATAATATGCTAATTAGGCTGGATGGTAGAACAACCTCCTAGAATGACCTTGGGCAGGGGCTGGGGCCGGGGCTGTGAGGCAGCAGCCAAGGCGGCTGGTCTGCGAGGTGGCTACTCTATACTAATAATAGAGGAATATGCAAATTGTCCAGGATGCCGTCACAGTAACTATAATGACCAGACAGCAGGCTGAGTGGGGTGACCAGGCTGGCAGGGGGGTTAGCGAGGGTTGACCAAACAACTGAACAGCAGGCTGCGTGGGGTGACCAGGCCAGCAGGAGGGTTAGTGAGGGAC
>NW_005357931.1:2816068-2832849 GCF_000412655.1 Myotis brandtii | reverse complement strand
GGGGCAGTTAGGGGCAATCAGGCAGGCAGGCAGGTAAGCAGTTAGAAGCCAGCGGTCCCGGATTGTGAGAGGGATGCAGGCTGGGCTGAGGGGACCCCCCCCCCGCCCCGCGTGCACAAATTTCATGCACTGGGCCTCTAGTATATAGATAATCAGATGTAAAAGCAGAATTATAAATAGTGAAAAGTCAGAAATATAAGCTGAACATTTAGATATATAACTAATTAAGCATTAGTAAAAGAAAAGAATTGGACTTTCATCTGTGATTTGCTAGTTGTCAGATAATCAAGTTAGACAATTATTTTTAACATTTAAAAAATTGCAGTTGCTTGTAAAATGGAATTATTAGTACCACCAAACTATAATTTTTCAAAACGTTAAAAATGTGAATTATGCAAATATAATTTTATTAGATGCTAATAATTTATTGAACTTAATTTAATGAGGAAATCAGTAAATGTGAAAAGTGAATTTGAAGAATAGTCCAGATAAATACATAATCAGTAATGATAAAATAAATTTGCTCATAGAAGCAAACTGATCAATATCCTATAGGGTAATACAATGTTATGTTTGGAATAATCTTTTCTTAGGATAGAAATCAATTTTATTTCTACTGAATAAGATTAATTTAAATTATTGAGGATAAAATTATCTGTCTGCCTATCAATAATCTATAACTTAAATTCTATCCCTATTGCATTGACTCCATTTAATTTGTCTTTATTCTAATATGATAAAACTAGAGGCCCAGTGCACGAAATTCATACACTGGTAGGTTCCCTAGCTGGCTGCCGGACGGGTACTCCCTCCCTTCCCCCAGCTGGCTCCGCCCCCGGTTGAACTCCTGGACAAACTCCCAGTTGAGGGGACAATTTGCATACTATGCTTTTATTCTATAGGATTGTAATCCATGATCACTAAGCTTTATTAAAATGGTAACATTATACCATCTTAGAAAATGATGAGACAAAGAAAAATACATGATGGAAGTTTAAAGCTGAAGATGTAAAATATGATACTAAAATGTTATATATAAAATATTAAAGATATTTTCAATAAAATTAAAAATGACCTATTAGAAGGTTAACACAATAAAATATGACTTAGAGATGATTTAAAATGTTTTTTAAAATATATTTTTATTGTTTTCAGAGAGGAAGGGAAAGGGAGAGATAGAAACAGCAATGATGAGAGAGAATCATTGATTGGCTGCCTCCTGCATGTCCCACACTGTGGATCAAGCACACAACCTGGGTATTTTCCTGGACCTGGAATCAAACTGTGACCTTGGCTGCCTCCTGCATGTCCCACACTGTGGATCAAGCACGCAACCTGGGTATTTTCCCTGACCTGGAATCAAACTGTGACCTCCTAGTTCATAGGTTGACATTCAACTATTGAGCCACACCAGCCAGGCAGGAAAACTTCTAGAAGTGTGTCCTGATAAAGAATGTAGGATGCTAAATGAATGTAAAAATGTAATTATAATACTACATACTAGCAAAAATGATTGCATATTGTAATTTTGAAAAAAATTATCATATACAACAGCAAAAAAGTAAAAGAAATATTCAGAGATGAATCTTATGGCAGATATATAAGACGAGCACACTTAAACTATAAAACATTGCTGAGAGAACTTAAAGAACACTTAAATAGGTCAACAGGTGGTGGAATAGGAGGTCCCCTGTTCATATTCCTCCTTAGCAACAATAAGTTAATAGTCATCCATAGAAAAAGGTGTCTTTGTAGGAGTTTTGGGATTTAGGTCAGAAACTGTGAAAGCTCAGTGGAGCCCAAGACCAAGGAGGGCTGTTTGGGAAGGTAGGCACGTGTCCCAGCTACAGATCCAGAAACAGCCCCATCTTTCCTGAAACAGCCTGTAACTCAGCTCCAAGACCTCCCATCCACGGGCTGGGAACACTGCTGCCTGCCCAGGGACCCACAGGAGACACATCCATCCATGCCCCTGTGACCTACGTCTAAATTCTGATAATGAAACAGCCCTATAACTAAGTCTCAGACCCTCCCAGTCACAGATCTGACAACATTGGTCAACTGCAGATCCTCAAGTAGGCCTGAGACCTAGTTCCAAGCCCCACTTAGCACTGGTCCAAGGCCAATCCTGCCTGCGCAGGGACCCATCTAATCACCTGCCAGGATTCCTTTCCAGGATCAAGAGGGAGCCACACCATCTATGCACCTAGTGGCTGGCCTGTCACCTGCAGACCTCAAAGCAAACCCTTGAGCTAGCGCCAGCCCTACTGACCAAGGTCTAGGAAGCAGTCCCAACTACCCAGGCTCCCAGTGGAGTCCATGCCTGCTCAAACCCCTAGTAACAGGCTCATCAAAGCAGACCTCAGTGTGGACCCGGCAGCAGCCATATGACCTGGCTCCAAACCTGCTCAACTATGATCCTGAAGACAAGAGCATTAGCCCACAGACTCAACCAGAAAAGGTCTTTACCTGCAGAAACCAGGCTTTAAATGGAAAGTGACCTGTATTCAATAGAAACAAATGAACTATTAATATATATTCACCAACCTGGATGGATCAGAACAGTCAGAATGAGTGAAAAAGTCAAACATAAAAGAATCCACACTGTATGACTCCATTCATACAAAATTCTAGACAATGCATACTAAGCGGTAATGACTGAAAGCGCTTTAGTGGTTGTCTGGGGACAGAGTCAAGGGAGCAGGAGGTAGAGATTCCAAAGGGACACAAGGAAGCTTCTGGATGTGACAGAGATATTCACTATCTTGCTCATGGTGACACTTTCATGAGTGTATACACATGTCAAAGCTTACCGAAAGAGACATTCTAATATGTGCACTTACACATAGCACACCTTAATAAAGTTGATAAAAATAAACAAGAAAGATCTCTTCTCTTTTTTCCTACCTTTCTATCTCCTCCTAATTACTTCCCTTGGCAGAACTTAATATAGGTCAAGCAGGCAATGAATCTAGGAAATATAGTTTGTAGAATTTCAGCTCTGACATCACGGAGACAAATTAGAAGTTTATATTTGCTGCTGAGAAACAATAAATAAATAATGACACAAGTCATCCCTTTACTCACACCCTTTATAAATATTTGAATACCCAACAGAAAAAACACACAAAATTTCATGATTATACCTAATAAAATGAACTCTACTTTGACAAAGATGACTATTTTCCCTACAAAAAGAAAACAGACAAAACCTTAGCAATTGATAGTATCTAACATTCATGCAAGAAGTAGTTTTGATAGAAAACAAATGTTATTGCCTGAGCAGCCGCATTTTCGAAGAAGAATGGTCCGATGATGCCTCCAGCCCAAAATCCGCACCAAACAGTGACACGTTGTGGATGCATTTGTTTCTCAACAATCACTCATGATTTTCTGAACCCCAAATGTGACAATGTTGTCAATTAACCAAGCCATCAAGATGAAAATGAGCCTCATCGAAATTCAGCCACATTTATGCAAAACGGTCATGGAAAATTTCAACAAAAGAGTGCGTATGTGCCAGCAAAGCTGTGGAGGCCATTTACCTGATATGCTATTCCATACATAACCCTATACTGTATACTTTATGAATCAATAAAAAATTTACAATTTTTAATTATAAACCTGTGTTTTCTATCAAAATTACTTCTTGCGTGAATTTTGGGACACCCTTTATAATGTTAATTTCTATCCTGGTTTAGTCATTAGTCCACCTGAATATTATGAGAGAAAAATAGACATATGACCAAAGGGACTACTCAGGGAGGTCCCTAACAGCATTGGTTTTTGTTTGCTTATTTGTTTGTTTGTTTGTTTTTTGGCAGGACTTCCTTACTAGCTTTCTCCCTATAATAATCTTAGTTCCTGATTTCTGACCTATGAGATAAATTTGGTTAACTCATTTTAACAATATGCTTATATTTTTATCTGTGTGCTGTTGGAACAGGTTTCAAAACTGACATGTCTTGAGCTGAGGCTGTTTTGTTCATTTTGTGATATGGTCAGTATACAGGGTAGGCAATAACCCTCAATAAATCCACCTGCATATTCACTTGTCAGATCAGCAGCACCTGCAATGGTGTGGGGCATGCACTCTAAGAGTTACACTAAAGGAAAAACTGTCCCCCGAATCACAGCTGAAACAGAATGACTGAAGAAATTCTAGGTGTCTAACTTAAAGAAGACTTTGCAAGGCATTTCATATATGCACAGGTTGTCAGGCACAGGGCTTACATTTACTCTGGACCAGTGATTTTCAACCAGTGTGCTGCAAGGATTTTTAAAACATGCAATTCTTGAGTATTTAGTCAGGGGCACTGACCTCTTAGATTGACAAATTTTAAAAAAATGACAACAATAAACACAATAGCCGCCTGGTGTAAACAAATCAAAATTATACCTTTTTTTCATCAGATTGGCAATACCATATTTTTTGTGTGTGCCGCATAATTATAGTAATTAGTTTATGTGTGCCCTGAGATGAAAAATGTTGAAAATCACTGCTCTGGTCAGCTCCAAAGATAAAACTTGGAATGGCAGCAAAGAGCTTTTTCCAGGGCCAGGCAGCTCGAAGTGTCGCTGCATCACTGGACTGTTCTGGGAGAGACTAAATGATTACCTGTCATATAGTTAGGATTCTCACATGACAGGAAGGTTGAAACATTGAATATATGTTCTATAAAGGCCCATCCAACTTTGGAAACTACCTAAGGCAATTAAGATACATGCTGTTTATTTTATATTGCTGTATAAAATGGTTAATTATAAGCTAAAAGCATAATATAATGTTTTCACCATTCAGAGGCAGGATGCAATTCCTTTCATGCTGTTTCTTGGCTTAGACATTCCCCTTCCATCTCTAAACGAATCAGTGCTGGACTCTAACCCACAGACTTGCTTTCTGTTAAACAAGTTTCCTAAATTACCTCAAACCAAATCAATACTTGATCACATAGATTAATTTGTTGACCTTATGCCAACATTCTGAGGCCTTTCAATTCTTAGCCGTATATTGATGTAGTAAGTGTGGAGAATTTTGACACTTTAACGTGACCAGATTTAGGTATATTTATTAGAGTTCTTTTTCTGTTAGTCCTAATTCACACCACTAAATAGGTATGAGCCATTTTTCCTGTTATTCTTTTAAGACTTACATTGCCTTTATTCCTCCCCAGAGCCTCAAAAAATGATAGGAAATAAGGCTAAGTGATAGCAATGCATCTCAAATGTTGATGTTTGATAGAAATTCACAGTAGGCATAAATAATGTAAATTATAATGATGATTACAACAAAGTTATCAGAAATAATGTAGAAATGTAAAAAATGTTTTTTTAAATCTTATTTTGATTTCTACCTCTTTAGTTAGGGTTCTTCTTTATTTTTTTCTTCTCTCAGTTAAATGAAGAAACATTTGATTAGTAAATTTTGGGTTTACTTTTTCATTACTTTTGTTCCTGATCTTATGAACCCTATGTGATAGTTAACATTACAACATGGAATCACTGATTTTTAATCTGGTGTTTTTATAATTTTCTATGGTCTGCTAGTGAGTATGCATGAAGGGCAAGAGAAGAAAGTAAATCTATGTGGAAAAGCATTTCTATATTTAGCAGTTTTTTTGTAATTCTATTTAGCTGTAGTAAAACAGTCCTTATGTTGACATTTTAAGTGAAAACATGACGGTTCATTGATTCTACTAAATTCCCTTTGTTTCACTTAGCAGACCATCATTAACAGGGGCCAAGCAAAGCTCAGAGAGCAAGGCCTGATACAGAATAACCCTGTCACAATATGGAATGTTAGTTGGCTTTTCAGGTTCTGTCAATAACTCCACATGCTGATGTAGACGCAAATAATTTAATTCTGACTCATAACCATGACAAGAACTGGTTGAATTTTCTTCTCATTCAATTATTTCCAAATTAGCATGTGATATTCAACATTATGTTTTTATACTATTTGGAAGGTGGAGATATAACAGTCAAATTATTGGTTGAATATAAAGGATGTGAGGCAAAGAAATAGAAAATATCCAAATATTAAACAAGCATAATGACTGTAAACTATGTTAGTGACATTTTCCTTGTCATCGCCAAATATGCCTCTCTGTTTTCCTGTCCTCTAGACAGAGGAAAATTTCAAATAAATAACTGAATAAAACTTCCCAGAGCTTACTAATTTATTCAAAAAATATTGGCTTGGGTTTTCTAAACTCAACACTAGCAATACAAAAGTGAATGAAACAAAGATCTCTGACTTTGTGTACATTCTAGTGGGTAAAAGAAAAATGAATGTGATAGCTTACTAAATTGTATGAAATTTGAGAAGTTAACAGTTCTATGAAAAAAATATAGAGAATGGCAAAGAAAAGTTGGAGTCTTTGGAGAATAAACTTTATAATATTAAATAGAATTGAGCTCACAGAGAAGGTGAGATTTGATCAAAGGCTTCATTTTCAACAAAGATAAAAACAGAGATTAAAACACCGAATTTAGCATGGAGAAATCTAATGACTTCAGTGGGAGCAGATTCAGTGACGCATAGGAGGTAAAAGAAGACATGATGACAGTTTTAGTTAAGATGAACTAATCACCATTTCCCTGTTTATCCAACCGAATGGAGCTATACAACCTGGACAGAACTCATAGAACATCCCCCTTGACCTCCAGCCCTCAGCTCCTGGGAACCACTAACCTACTTTCAGTCTCTATAGATTTCCCTGTTCTGCACATTTCACATAAATGGAATCATACAATATGGGTCTGGCTTCTTTGACACAGCATAATGTTGTTAGGATTCACTGATGTTGTAGCATGAATCAGTACTCTATTCCTTTATATGGTTGCACAATAGTCCATTGTATGGATGTACCACATTTGACCATCTGTTGATCAGTTGAGAAGCATTTGGATGGGTTGCACTTTTTATAATGCTGCTATGAACGTTTATGTATACATATTTGCTTTGACATATGTTTTCAATTCTTCATATGTATATACCCAAGACTGGAATTGCTGGTTTACATGGTAACTCTATGTTTAACCTTTGAGGAACTGATGAACTGTTTTCCAAAGTGGCAATGCCATTTACATTCCCATCAGCAATGGATGAGGGTTCCAGTTTCTACATATCTGTATCAATGCTCATTATTTCCCATCATTTTTATTAGATCCATCCTAGCAGGTATGTTTCATTTATTTTTGCATCTACCTTACACCCACCTAAAGAGCACCTGACATAGAATAACATGTATTTTGACTGAGTAAATAGATAAATGATTGAAATAAATAACTACTTTTCATACCTATATACCTATGGGCAACTAGAGTTTTTGTTTGAATTTCCTCATTAAAAGATAATTTTCTCTTCTATTTTATTATTTTTGGCATGGGAATCAGTCTGTTGGAAATACCTCTCTTGTAAATACCAGAATGAAGTTCAAAATTTTCACATTCATTCTTGCAGGCATTTCCCTTCATAAATCATGGGTTCCACAAAAGTTCACAGCCACTGAACAAAGTATTTTAATAAGAATTGTTTTAATCTATTCTGATTTCATCCACTTATGTTTTCTTTTTTCCTTTTTTCTTTTCTGTATCTGATTTTAACCATTATGTTCTGCTTTGTTTCAAATCACAGGCTTTTCAACAGGACATGAAAGCAAAGCAAAAGCAAATAGTCATTTGGGAAGATAGAGAAATCTGTTCCCACCTCCCTTTTGTGGATCCCTGTGAAACATTAATTGTGAGGATCCTTTCACAGTTAAAGAAGTGCTTGCTCCTTAAACACCACTGCAGCCACCACAACGCTGGAAACCCCCACAGAGGGACAGCAAGACAGCACCTACCAAGTAGTAGGATGTGTATTACATTCTAATATATTGCTAGAAAAAGTTAGCTTACACAAGAACATCTTTATTTATGTCACAATATTCCCAATACTAGTCAAGATTAAATCTAAGCTAACACCTATAGGAGAAAAAAATAATGCAAAGACTTCCCTATTTGCTTTTTGTTTATGGGCTAAAGGGTTATTTATGGATTACAGGAACATTCGCTTTCAATAGTAAAGTAGAAATAAAAGGTAACTGATGACTTTCCTAATTGTCCTTTCCTGCTGATATATAAACAGATGATTTAGCAGACAATCTAATTATGATGTGTGTTTTTTAATCTAGTTGCCTGTATTTGATTGACATACTTGGGTATTTTGACCATGCCAGATATTTCAGCCTTTCAGACAGCTCTGTCACATCTATCTAAGTGTAATCACTTATCTGTTTGTAACATAGGCTAGAGGGCTTGTAAAAACTTCATTGTCTCATAAGCCAAAGAACTTTTCCATTTGTGTTATGCAAAACCATTAAGTAATTGCATCATTTCTAGGATATTCTGAATCAAACCATACTGAAAACCCTTACCATATGCCTGTTTTCACAGGGCAAGGATTTTAGTTAGCTGTGTTTTTTTTTCCTTCTTTTTAAACATCTGTGTTTGTTTATTGGCAGTATAAATATTTAAAGAGAGGGGAAGAAACCTCAAACTATAAGTGAAATCAGCTTTCTCAGCCCCCTGTTGCTTGAAATAAACTTCATGGAACTTTTCAGTGTGAACATGTAAGAACACTGGGATGAAGTCAACAAAAGGATGAGTAATCTTTTGAATGCATTGTTTATTTCAAAAGTAAATGAAGAAGTGCCTCTCTTCAGAAAGAAATTATATTAAGATTTTACAGGGTGAGTAATGTTCTATATAGTACAGGCTGTTCGCTTTAAACTCTACCCCAGTGTTGTTAGCCAGAGTCTGCAGGGACAACCTTTAAATATTTTTTTAAAAAATAATAAATCATAAATATCTATCAGAAACAGCATCTCTGAAAGAGGTCTTTGGTTAATTTGTTATAAACAAAGAGTTCTACAGAATTGCTCAGTACCAAGTCATTGCTTATTTTTTCCTTCAAGTTTATAATGCTTTTCTGTTCAAATGATTATTGTTTAACCAAGTTAATCGGTAAATCATAGCATAATTTAGTAGATGGGCATTTCAATAAGTCTTGCTTTGTACAGCTGTTGGCTAATCTTTCCTGAATTTGTTTTAGTGGATAATTGCATTGTAACTGGATAATGCTTTGAAGCTTGTGCTTCCTCTGTAATAAGTCCACGTACACACACGTTAGCCAGAAATTGGAATATTGAGCTCAGATATTTTTATATATGTCATATTTATCTTTCCCAGTTCAAATCAGAAACCTTACAAGCTGAAATACACAAAGAGAATGTGGAGTTTTCATATTATATAGAATTATATTAATAAATAGACCAAGGCTTGACATGTTGATGGACATCATATGTGTTCCAAATCTGTGAATTAAAATCAACTACAGTTAGCATAGGGGAGAAAAAGAAATCTTTCCTCCAGGCAAGAGAGACCAAAATGAAATATTTTCTGCCTTTGGTTTTCAGAGGGGACATTGTTTCATTCTGTAGTGTCTTCAACATAAAGCTGTATCTGGTATTTATGTTTATAGAGCTTAAGGCAGTAACTCAACGCCATTATTTCACAGTTGAAAATGAAGCTTACATTTTTAATATTCATCTGTGCAAGGTTGTGAAGGGGGTTACAGGCTAAGCTGTCTATTTTGTACGTGTTTTTATTTATCTGTTCTTTTGACCAGCAGAGTATTTGTTATGTTAATAGATGTGTGGAATAAACACAAAGGCCTTATGAAGCTAACAGATATATGGAAGAAAGTATCTCTAAATAATGGCTAAATCTGAAATTTTTGAGGCTTATGCATGTTTATTTCCATAAACAGAATTATAATGAAAACTGTTCTTAAGTCCATCAAGGTGGCTGGAATCAGAAAACCTGAACTTTAATTCCAAATCTACCCACCACCAACTAGGTGACTTGGGATTAGTTACTTCTGTGCCTCAGTTTCCACCTTTGTAAAAGGAAGTGTTTACAGGAGATAATCCCTAGGTTTCTCTCCAGATTTCAATTTATGATACAGGTTCTAATTATGAGTTTGGTAGAATTGTGCTTCCTGGCGCCCTCTGTCAAAGTGAATTAGTTCCTGTGAAGCAAGTTTCTGCCAGAGCCCAATGTCATCTACAGTTGAATAGGTCCCACTGTACATACAATTAATGCTGCTAAGTGCTATGACTAGCATGTGCTCAGATTCACTAACGGGCCAGCCTTAAATCAACTGGGCATTTTCAAAAGTATTTTTATCTCATCAACCTAAAGAAATTCAGATTACTAGGTGTCCAAAGAGAAAAATTTTGACCACAAACTGCACTGTATCAATGACACTATTCAAATTTAACTGAACATTTATTCATGGAAGCTTAATGAGATTTTGACTGGCAGATGTAAATTACAAGGTATATAAAGACATATATTCTTTTTATGAAAGGCACTTGGGTAGATTAGAACACAACCTCAGGAGGATATGATGCATAACCTCTGAAGAAGTTCTTTTAGTGTCAGGATTTATACTTTTAATAGGATGCCACAGTGAATAAAATTATCTTTGCCAAACCAATTCACATATATTCAAATAAGGGCTAGACTACAAATCTGAATGCTTGTGTTATAATACAAACCCTGATGTCAATTAGCAATTTAAGCATTGACAAAGCATCCAAAGCCTCCGTGCCTAAGAAATCTTGTCTATTAAATGGGTGTGTGACATCTGACATACTTACCTAAAAGATTCTGGTGAGCATTTAACAATATCTACAATCTCAGGGGAAATTTAAAATGATTTATGATGGCATGCCAATGTCCTCAAGAACAAACCTGTTAAACTTCCTTCTTTCATTTAGAGAATTAAAGTATTCCCTCACCCACTGATTTCCATTACTCTTCAGGGTAAAACTAAATTCAAACTATGAACTAGGGTACCACATATTATTATAACAATAACAAAAATAGCAGAGTTCTATTAGCATATTGGATATACCAGTAATAAATGATTACCACACACAAACACACAATTCTGCAAACCAACACCACTTGTACAGTTGTTAATTACAGAGACAAATCCAGACCACCTTCTACACTAAGATAAATACAGCCTATATGACAACTTCCTCTTAAACCCAGGCCTTTTTATTTACATAAATGGGAGAAGAGGACTTTTCTCATTGTAATGATTTTGCTCTACTGTGGAACATTTATTTCCCTCCATCCATGGTCCTAACTATCACCAACTCTTTGCTAATGATTTCATCTATAGGCTCAGATTCATTTAATTCTCATTTTTTCCAAATCATTAAAAATAGGTCCCTTTCCTACAGGGTTTCCAACAAAGAGAAACTCAGTTCTCTTTAATTAAATCCAGTGGCCTGAAACTCCAAAGAGAAAAAGTAAATTCAGGAGATTCCAACAGAAAGGGACTGCTTAGATCAAAAGAGTTGTCATGTGGTACCAAGTTCAAAATGTGAATTAGAAAAATCCCTGGAGAAAACAAAAGGTATAGTATCCCATAGCCTTCCATACTATGTTTGCATACTTTATTAGCTACATGACTTAGTACAAGTCATGTTTCACCGTTCTGAGCCTGAATGTCCTCACCAATAAGAACAAGATGGTAATACCCAATTCTTAGGTTGCTCTTCCAATGAAATATAGTGTGCAGGATGTGAAAAAGCAACCTCTGGTCAGTGTCTATCATATGCCTCAATCTAGGCTCTCAAATATACATCTCATAAGTCCTTTGAACTATTTGCTACTACATGCACTGTACAAATAAAGATGGAAAAACATAAGAAAACTGAAGAATAATTATTGCCTGCCCACTGTCACACAATTAGCAACTGGAACTGAAAACCATGATTCAAAAGCGAATCTACTATGCTTCAAAATGCATGTTCTTTTCACTAACCCATGATTTCTTATGCAGTGCCTCCCATAAATGTCACTCTATTCATTTAGAAATCATTATAATAAGCCAGATGAAAGACCTTCAAAATGTCCCATTTCTGCCATCCAGTATAAGCACTTCAGAGTAATAGTACCTAGATGATATATCAATCTTATGAGAATTACATTATAGTGGAAAGAAAAAAATTGAGTTTGAAGCCAATACATCTGATTTCATACCCAGATTCCACACTGACCAGATTTAAGTTATCTAAATCATTTAAATGATCTTAATCTCAGTTTTTCTCATCTGCAATGAGGATTCTAAAAGCCTTATTACAGCCCTACCATCTAAGGTCGCAGTAGGAGGGATGTTGTGGGATAGGTTGGCCATATCAATATATGTCAGCTTCCTACAACTACATATAAAACTTTCTCAAAATATAGAGACTTGTGTTACTTAAAATTCTGATTATATTAGAATTCAAATTCATTCCATCTATTTGGAAAATGTTTAGGACTTTTATTTTGGTGATTTTTTTCTCTAACTTATCTACAGTCTTTTCATGGAGAAGATAATTTTCCATATTTTTGTTGGTTATATTTAGTTTCTAACCCTGCAACCCATAACACTAAGTCTAGGACTCAATATAATTTGATAACAGCAACTACAGAATATTAAAGTTGGAATAAGTCTTAGATATTGCTAGCCAAATTTACTCATTAGGAAGCCATTAGCATTTTATGTGGTGTAATCCTTTATTGTTCAGCAATTTTCCACATATAGTAGCATATTTAATGCACTCTTGAATATCCTTTATTAGAACAGTCAAAATACCCACAGATATTTCCAAATGTATCTTTTCAAATGAATAGTCAGGAGGACTCATGCTGAGGAAAGTGAAAAAAAATTAGCCAAAATCAAATGCATGGCAAGTGCAGTGATAAGGCAAAAAATGTAATAATTTTAAAAATAAACCTTAATAGAAAAAATGTTTTACTCTACTCTGCCTTAACAATAACTCTTGTTAATAGAGATATGTATTTTTAAATCTGCTTAATTATTATATAGAAAAATTAATATGGAGTGGATTGCTTGTCAATTTGATAAGAAAATTAACATGAAACCTACTCTACCAATAAAAATTATTATCTGAAAGAAGTAAAGTTGTTGTTTTGCAGTGACATGTAACTTTGAGCCAGCAAAACAAGTCTTGCCAACATAATAGCAAACTTCTACAATTTTTTTTTCAGATTTGAGAGGATAGCACATACCACATTGAAATAAAATTTTAAAAACTAAAATATCATTATATAAATATCTAAAAAATATTAGCAGTCATCCCAATCATTGTCCTACTCAATGCACACCCTGAAAGCTGACAACATACATAAAAATCCTAAATTCTCCTGGGTGGGGATTTGTGGGTATGTCTAAGAGAAAAACTGGATGGGAAGCTGAAAGAACACAGATTAGTGACATAAAGCAAAACATAAGACTCCCAGAGACCTGGGGATAGGCAGAGAGAAATTTGAATGTATCAATCTGTTAAAGAAACCCCTTTCTTCTATAGGTAGCATCAGAAATAATTCAGCACTGTTTATTTCCATTGAAGCCAGCAAATGCATGGGAATCTCTAGAAACTTAGCCAGACTGAACACAGAAGCTAAGCCAGGCAATAGCGATCCTTTTGGCAAACAAGGAATGCAATGAAGGGGCCACAATTACTGGTTAAATAGAGTTATGTAGACCAAGTAGCTGTCAGTGTCTATATTTAGTCTAACCAATTAATGCTTAATATCATTGTAATATTTTATTTTCTACTAATTACAGTTCTTAATATAATTAGTTGTAAGAGTGCTTGTCTAGTATTTTAGCTGTTGCTAGCAGTGCTGGGAAAGAAGAAATATGCCTCCTGGCAAAAGTCCATGAGACTAATTATTCAAAGAAACTCATGCCACAAATACATATAATGGAGGTGTTATCTGCATAGGTGAAAACAAAACTCTTAATTGGATTTTGTTCAATTTTCATTCAAAAGCTACTGCAATACAAGGTTGCGTTTGAGTTGGTTTTGCTCTAAGCAGATACTTTCATTTAAGGTTGGAAAAGAATATACTCCAAGGAGGTCAACAGAAAGGAATACTGATTTCCATTTGGCCCATAAGAGAGCTCATAGCTCATCTAAGTTCCCCTCTACAGAGAGCTATACTTCACCCAGCACTAACAGATACACTCTCCTGTTCTTGAGATTCCAATGCAAGTAGTAATAGCAATAATGATGATAATAATAATAATAATAATAACACCAACCTTGTCTCATGTCTCTAGATTCACTACCTATAGTCACCAAATGAGTTCTTGAGATTCCAATGCAAGTAGTAATAGCAATAATAATAATAATAATAATAACAACCTTGTCTCATGTCTCTACATCCACTACCTATAGTCACCAAATGGACTTCCTATGCTACATGAGTTCTCATTATAGCAGATCAGGAAGCCCATGGGATGCTGGTTTCTAGATTATTATAGAATTCTAACTGAATAAAATACTATGAGGTAGTATACAGACAAATTCCCTGCCTTTATGGATTTTTTTTTAAAGGTCTGATAGTCCCTATAAAGGCCTGTGTGTCCCTTTTATAGTTAAGTCAATTAATAAGCTCTAAAGTCATTTCACAACACTTTATGGAATGCTTATCTCATCTATGTAAAACAGATCTTATAATTTCAAATATTGAATAGTATATTGAGCCCCATATGTGACAGATTTAAGTAGCATATCCTTAGCTTGTATGTGGATGTGTTGGGATAAAAAACTTAGTCTGACTCTAAGCCATTGCTCCTTCACTCTACTGCAACAAATTCTCTTTTCAAATGGAAATAATCTGACATTTTCACATTAATAAATATATTAGATATTACCAGAAGTTATTTCCATTGATAAATTTTAATCTTAATTCAAATCTAAATAGCAGAATGTTAAGACTACAAGAGAGTCTAGAGATTATTTCAGCCTAAATTACTCATTTTACAGATGAAGAAACAGAAACCCAGAGAAATTATGTGAATTATATCCAATCAGTGAAAGATCCATTGGGCCTCCTAATTACAATTCAGCCCTCTTTCCAGTACTCTATGAACATATTTTCCTAGCATTAGCATTCTGATAGTATATGCTGTCTTTATTGTGTTTAATGGGGTTGTATCATGGATTTTTATATTCTGATAGTCCAGATCCATTTGCTTGGATGAAAATTTTTGTTCTCATCTTTTCTTTTATTCATAAAAATGCCAAAGAAAGCACATACTGAACTTTTACAAATCCTAAAATGTTATTGCTCACATTTATGTTCTCTTGTTTCAAGAGGGGAAAACACTATTGAATTATAACAAATCTGTCTGTAATGTATTCCACAGCTTTACGATGACCTGAAATGTGAGCTTGGTGATAGGCATCTCCAAATAAACTCACATCATTTCCTCTGCTCTCTGCATATTTGGACAGTTGGTCAATGTCTTCGCTCATCTGTAAATACTATGCAGTCTGTGTTATACAGCATGATTTGTTTCAAAAATCTATAAGGAAACAAGTAAATAACACTGCCTACCATTTTCTTAACCAAGGTTTGAAAGGTACTAAAGTGTGTTGGATGAATCTGCTTTAATACAGTCATAATTTGGTGTACTGTATATTGTGTATTTATGTACATATATGTTGTCATTCCCTTTTTATATTCTTGTGACCATTACAAGCATTTTAGAAATATCAACATTTTAATTCATTTTTATTGTACTAGTTAAGAAAAGTATTTATATTTTCATCACTATAGAAAACCCTTTACCCCAATTTCATTTCAGTGGCTAAAATAAAAAGCTAGAGACATTCTTGAAGATCTTCCAAGTCAGATGAGATGGATTTTACCGCTCTATTACTTACAATTATTTGACTTTGGACAAGTAACTTTGCCTTTCTCTGCCTCAGTTCTTTAATCTGAAAAATAATTGAGCCAATACTATTACTCTTTAGGATAGTTTTGAAGATTAAATGAGATAACCTGTGCATTATTTTTGGCTCCATTCCTGGTACACTATATATTAACTATAACAATGATGGTGAGGACAGTGATTGTGACAAAGGTGAGGATTATGATTTCATTGCTTATATTCCAAATATCCAAGTCAATGACAAATGACCCAGAATAATTTTGATAGTGCATATTAAGTGTTCTTCTACAAGGAACTCAGGTAGATTTCTGATACCATGTAAGGTCATCAGCTATGAAAACATTATGTTAGCCAAGACCAGTATTACCAATAGAGGACCCCCAAAAGCAAAAATTAATACAATGTATTTGGAAAAGTCACTATAGGTGTAAATTTATGATATAGAATGTTAGTCATTTACAATAGTATGTAGATCCACCCCTTTCTAGACAGGCAGGCCAAGTGGGCAATATGCCAAGAAAGATAGCTGCTAAGTCAAGGGAGAAAGGGTATTGGATAGCATGCAAGGAAATAGGTGGGGGATGGGATGGGCAGCTAAAATAATACTGTACAAAGCAAGATAACAGAGGTATGGGCATGGCAGCGACTGTGGAATCATAGTAGGTAGAGAATTGTACAATATTAGAGTGAAAAGCAAGATAGGAACAGCAGTAAGATGTGATCTGGCTTAGCACCGAAGAACACCTGAGGGAGTTCCCGACTTACAATTTAAAAGGACAGCCCTAACCGGTTTGGCTCAGTGGACAGAGCGTCGGCCTGTGGACTCAAGGGTCCCAGGTTCGATTCCGGTCAAGGGCATGTACCTTGGTTGCGGGCACATACCCAGTAGGGAGTGTGCAGGAGGCAGCTGATCGATGTTTCTCTCTCATCGATGTTTCTAACTCTCTATCCCTCTCCCTTC
>NW_005357931.1:2813733-2814813 GCF_000412655.1 Myotis brandtii | reverse complement strand
GAGAGAGAGAGAGAGAGAGAGAGAGAGAGTATTTCCATGTATATCTCAGCCCAGTTTGGAATAAAGAGTGTTAGGACTGAAGTTCATGAATGTTTAAGAGTGAACTAATGTAATCTGAAGGATAAAAAACTTCCATGGTTGTGAATGTGCTCTGAAGCTTAAGAAAAAGGAATTGCCATTGACCTTGTTAGTTTAATTAAGTGATTTCCAATTAAAATACTAACAGAATTTTGGTAGCTAATGACATGCAAACTAATATTGGTTCAAAGTGTATGCTATAATTCTTAATGGTGATTATAATGATGATGGTGATGATGATACCAGTGATGGTTTATTACTGTGGAACAATGGATAAAAGGACAGAGCATTCTAAATATATGCATTCGATATTGCATGGGAGGAAAAGTAGCAGGCACATATCCTCTTTGGAATGCCATGAGGCCATAGGTACACTTGGGGAGAGAAGTAATAAATGGAGAATCAAAAAAGACAACATGAAAGTAACATGTCTTCCAATAAAAAAACCAGTAACACCATTAACAAAACTTACCTATAGGATATTTTTTGGCTCAATAAATATTTATTCTGTGCCTATTTGATCAGCCAGTGGAAAAACGTAAGTAAATTGTGCGCATTTTGTTTCCTTCTTGCTTCAATCCCAGCTCAGATGTGGCCAAACTGTTTCCTAAATTAGAGCTATTCAAAGAGCAAGCCTGGCAAATCTAAGAACAATCAATGTCAAAAATTGTAGAGGATTTTTATCAGTCTGTTCTCAAAAGATACTGGCTTCACATAAGTCATTTGTTAAAGCCCCATCGTCTCCTAAAGATGACTCATTTTAATGCACGTGTGGCCTCAGGTCACTGTTTATGTGATATGGCCCACAGACCCTAAGAGAGCTTGTGTCCAGACATCTTTCTCAAAGTTCTGGTTTTGCAGTGTTCTGTTGCAACATATATGCTTTTTGGAAACTAGCGCTTTCTTCTGGCAACTATTAACCAGAAAATAGATATATTCCAATAGGGTTTTTAGATTTAGAACAAACTATTTGTCATTTTTGTATTTCTGCCTTCCCTCCCT
>NW_005357931.1:2812518-2813701 GCF_000412655.1 Myotis brandtii | reverse complement strand
ATATTCCTCTCCAAAGGTCTGAGATTTCTGGTAGAGCTGGAACAGTTTCATTTTCACAAATAAAACTTTATCTTCTCATGAATGATTACATAGTGTACCCTCTTAATGGAGAATGGCAATTACTTAATTAACAACATTAGTAAGTCAGACATGGCCCTGTCAATAAGTGGTACCTGATTATAAGGAGTAAGGTCAAGACCTGGAACTGAGAGCACCACCCAAAGCAGGGATAGGGTACCTTAGGTTATCAGAAGTAATGCATAAACCCTGAATCCTGCAGGCATAGAGGAGCACATCGGCATAGAAGAATAGACCCTTGTGCAAATGAGACAAACAAAGATGAGTAACTTAGCCACTGTCGGCCATAATCTGCTACCTATTCACTCAACCAAATCCTTCCATTTGCTAAAGTTTGACCCAAATGAGATCCAGATATTTCCATGGTGTTAACCCCATATCTACCCCAATAGTACTGATTGTCCTTAGCATTCTGTGGTACCACAAGAATTTATACCCACATAATATGCCCTGATTATTTCTTGCACATTACTTTAAACATCTATGCTTTAAGCCTTTCAGGTACAAGAACTGTGTCTTTATTTGATCTATCTTTGGACTTTCCATGATGAGATAAATACATATCTACTGTCACTCAATACATCTGGATTAATAAAATAAATGAATTAATGAAAGAATGTACAAACTCCTTTTAATTTACCAAATGTGTTAGTCTTTCCTGGCCCTTCTATTTACTATGTGTAAATTCGATTAATAAAGCGAATTTTTTTAAATAGATGGAGTTACACATATGTTGATATATATGCGATTTGATATGTATGCTATTTTGTTGTATTGACAGCAAGCTTCAAAACTTCATATGTCAAATTTGCTAAAGGTGTTAACATCATAGATATTTTTACGCTTAAAAATGTCGAATTTCATGCCAAAAAAAAGAGCATTTGCGGGGAGTTTTAATTCATTACTTTATTTTGAAGAAAAGTGCTGCCGAAAGTTATCAGATACTTCGGGAAGCTTAGGGTGAACATACTCCATCTCAAGATACTTGTGAACGCTGGTTTAAATGCTTTAAAAGTGATGATTTCTATGTGAAAGACAAAGAATGTCCAGGTCAACCGAAAAAGTTTGAAGACCAACAATTACAAGCATTATTGGATGAAGATGC
>NW_005357931.1:2786654-2812194 GCF_000412655.1 Myotis brandtii | reverse complement strand
GAAAGAAGACAATGCTCTGCGTTTGGTGGGGTCAGGAAGGTGGTGTGGTGTGTTATGAGCTTCTAAAACCAGGTGAAAGTGCTAATACTGATCACTACCAACAACAAATAATCAATTTGAACCAGGCTTTAATCGTGAAATGACCAGAATGGGCCAGAAGACACGGCAAAGTAATTTTGCTTCATGATAATGCACCATCACACACTTCAAAATCAGTTAAAGACACGTTAAAAGATCTTGCCTGAGAAGTATTAACCCACCCGCTGTATTCACCAGACCTTGCTCCTTCAGATTACCACTTGTTCCAATGGATGGCACGCGCACTTTCTGAGCAGCACTTCAAAACGTATGAAGAAGTGAAAAATTGGGTCTCTGAATGGTTTGCCTCAAAACAAGAAAAGTTCTATGGGGACGGTATCCACAAATTACCTGAAAGATGGGGGAAATGTGTAGCTAGTGATGGACATTACTTTGAATAAAGCACTTTTGATGTTTTTCTTGAAATTATCGTGTTTTCTTTGATTACAAAATCCGCCATTATTAACCGGTACACCTAGTATAAATAAACACTCTAATAAATACTTCATGCATGTAAGGTATCTTCAATATATGTGAGAATTGTGTAGCAAATAGACAGAGATGTTTTTGTCTTCTACAGACATGGAAGACGTTGCCAAACATTCATAGTCCATTTCTTCTTATAGCCTAACAATGATGTAACCATTATTCTCAACCTAGCAATGCAGATGCTCCTGCTGAATAATCTACTTTAAATACCCATTTCCACCCTGACTTTGGAGACTTCTTCACAAAACACATGTCATAACTGGAGAAATCACCCTCTAGCGTGAAAGTAACATTTTATGCAGATAAAATAATTAGAGGACAGGGCAAGATGAACTTGAAATTATCTAGTCCCTCCATCTTGCAATTCTTCCCTTATTTCCTGAATAATATGTTGGAAATAGTGACTTCCCCCTTTCACTTACTACCATATCCAAATGGTCCAAGTCTATCAATTCCTGTACCTATATAATATCCTAGGAACCTGTCATCTTTTCTCTACTCCTAGTGCTATTTCCTCAATTCTGGTTTCAATAACTTCTCTCCTGAATTACTTAAATTATCACATCTTTTTTAAACCCCAGTTAATGCCTTCCTGTAATTTATCTTGTATACAATTTTCAGAATAATCTTTTAAAAATATAAATCTTATTAAATTACCCCTCCATTTAAAACCCACGAATCCTCAAACTTGCAGAATAATACTCCCGTTATTTTATGTAGAATACAAGGCTGTGAAGAATGAGGCTGTTACTTAAAAATCTATCATCTTTCTCTACCTTGTACAAGTGTTTAGGGCAAAATTTGACCTCTGTTCCTTTCCTTGCTATCTTTGTGAGGGCTATTGCTTCTACCTAAAATACCTTTTCCCTTCTTCATCTTGTCCATTGATTCATTAATGTGTTTCAGACTCCTGGAAGCTCTGAGGTACTGTATTAGAACTAGAATGGAGAGACAGGAAAAATATATATGGGGAGGGCCCACATATGGCTACACCAAATCATCTTTCAACTAGTCAGTTTAATTATTTTATCTCTTTTACATATTGGGGTTCCATTGTAGGATTATGTTTAAAAAGGAGTTTTTAATACTAAAAAAGAAAAAGTTTTAATGCCACTGAGAGCTTTCCTGACACCTGTTAGATATGCATTTCTGATTATCTTATTTGGCCCACATGCAGAATCAAAACACGGGACACATAAAACACTTTTGAAGACTGTCAAGTTTATATTGGTGAATGTAGAAAACTCAATGAGATGGATCTATCAGTAATTGTAATTTCCTATTTAAGCTTGTTTTTTAAACCATGACTGGGCAACATTATTGTAATCATGTCCGTTATATTGGTACATTTTTACAAACTCTGAAATCCTAGGGATCTGATGGGCTTTAGAGATTCAGTGATGAACCTGAGGCATTTTGGGATTTTTAAAGCATGTCTGTGGGAATAGCGTTCATAAGTTTATTAGAGTCTCAAAAAATCCAAGATGACAGAATTTAAGTCCTTCTACTTTAGAGAGAAAATTAAGGCAAATAAAATTGTGAGACAAAAATGTATTTCCCTCTAGAAATATAAATTCAATATAACAAAAGGCGAGAAAAAGATTACCCACAATAAAACACTTGAATGCAAATTAATTTTGCAATTTTCTTGATCTCATCATATCCAGTTTTGGTTCCTAAAAGAAGAGATTTATTCTATGACCCAAAGGACATGAGCATATTTATGTAAGTAGTTCAAGAGATGGACAAGACTTACATGGTTAAACAGTACCCTGGAGGTCAGAGCCTAATGATCTTGTTTGCTCACTCCCAAGAGAAGATAATAAAGTATCTGGACATCTATAATGAGTAAGAGATGTGTTTTCTGATATTCCAAAGGATGGATAGAATTTCTGTAAATTAAATTTCAGATACTTTTCATGAAATGTATAAGCCAGTGATGGCGAACCTATGACACGCGTGTCAGAGGTGACACGTGAACTCATTTTTTTGGTTGATTTTTCTTTGTTAAATGGCATTTAAATATATAAAATAAATATCAAAAATATGTTTTCGTTTTACTATGGTTGCAAATATCAAAAAATTTCTATATGTGACACGGCACCAGAGTTAAGGTAGGGTTTTACAAAATGCTGACACGCCGAGCTCAAAAGGTTCACCACCACTGGTATAAGCAAACATGGAATTACTTTTAACTAAGACATAGAATTGTGGATTTTGGTTGAATGTTATAAAACACAATTTATTTTTATTATGGTAAAGATATCCCCTCTTATCTAACAGCACTGTACAACGTTTGAGTCTTTTCCCATTCTGCTCCTCATCTGATTCCCTTGGAGAGCCAGAGACCAATATATATAAAAGCCTAAGTGACCATTATGACCGAATGACCAGAACAACCAGAATGACCCATTGCCCAGTCACTATGATGCACACTGACCACCAGGGGGTAGATGCTCAATGCAGGAACTGCCCCTTGGTGGTCAGTGTGCTCCCACAGCCAACCTCCCACAGCTGGCAAACCTCCCCTGGTCCCTCCTCACGGCCAGCCAACCTCCTGCAGTCCCTCCCCCTGGCCAGCTGGCCAACCTCCCATGGCCTTTCCCCAATCCCTTCCCCTCGCCCCAGGCCCTAGTCGGCCTGGCCCCATTTGGGACTTGGTGAGACGGCCCCAATTGGCCCTGATCACCGGCCAGGCCTAGGGACCCCACCCATGCATGAATTCATGCACCACGCCTCTAGTGTCAGAATAAAAGACATTTTAAATCCCTTTAGATTGATGAAGTGACTAAGCCTCACAAAGTCAAATATTCAGACTCCAGACCAACTCTGCCCTTTCTGTTACATCACAGAAATATTTCCACACAAATTTTCAACTGAAGTTAACTCTACATTAAAAAATATTGCATTCATCCTGAAAATTCACTGACATTTGCCCAAAGGGGCTCAGAGGAAAGGATCTAGGTGACATCAGCAAAATTCCTGGAAGTCCCAAACACAGACTCAAGTGCAACAAACTGTGTGCCTATGATCTACTTCAGCAATGATTATCTACTACATACCAGTTCTAGTTTCCTCACTGTGCTAAGCACCAACGGTAATAAAAGAGATGATGAGCCAGCTTTCGAGAAGTTCTCAATGAGTGAACAACAACTAAAAACCATATTTAAGCCAAGTGGATTTACAGGATGTGGATAAGAGAGAACTTGATATGGGCTCAAAAAGCCAACCTGCAAAGAGTATAACAAATTTAAAGCATGAAATACAACTTGAAACACACACCATGGGATATGTTTAGATAGAAATGATTTGGTTCTCTATGTATCAGAAATTTTTACATGAATTTGAATAATAGCATTTTAGAAATGAATCCGAACATTAAGTAGAATATGGCTGGAAAAGGTTTAACAACAGCAAGATCAACTAGCAAATAATTATCAAGAATAAGTGAATCAAACAATTTAAATCTGTGTTAGAAAAGAATGGGACTGAATTGAATAAATAAGGAAAAGTACTAAAATCACAAAAATTTCAAGTTGGACTTTAAATATCATGATATTCAAATTCAATAATTTTATAGACAGAAATATTAGCCAATATCACTTAGTATGACAGAATTTAGAGTTGCATTCTTAGAGATATGTCACCCATTTTTCTAATTTTAGAAATGTAGATTGAGGCCCTAAACTAAGTTATTCATACAATATGGCAGAGCTTACTAACCATTTTGGGACTAGACCCTAGTAACAGTGACTCTCTTGGGGAGGGGCGGGGACTGGGTGGTGGGGCACAAGGGGAGGGGAATGGAAATACATCTGTTAATACCCTCAACAATAAAAATTTAAAAATAAAATATATGCATCTGTAGCTTATTACAAAAGGTATATTTGAAGGTCATTACAGTATTACGTAAAAGTCAAATAGTATTATATTATGTCTTTCTCTGAGCCACCCACTGAATGATTCCACTTTTCCAATCATCATAATCATCACCTTCCTCATTATTACAAAGCTTCTGTTACCAGACAAATATTGTGTACCAATTTTTTCTTTAAAAAGAAAAACAAGCATTTGCTAACTGAGAAATTTTTTCGCAAAAGATGCGCAGTGAAATTTTTCTTAGATATATTTTTATTGATTTCAGAGAGGAAGGGAGAGAGAAAGAAAAATAGAAACATCAATGGTGAGAGAGAATCATTGATTGGCTGCCTCCTGCACGCCCCCTACTGGGAATCAAGCCTGCCACCTGGCATGTGCGCTGACCAGGAATGGAACCATGACCTCCTGGTTCATAGGTTGATGCTCAACCACTGAGTCACATCATCCAGGTTTTCGGTGAAATTTCAATACTTGTATTTAGCATTGTAACACATGATGCAAATAATAGTGACATTTAAAAATGAAATGGAATGCATAGAGTACCAGCCTTCAAATCTAGGATATTAGAGCCTTGAAATATGAGCAGGAAATACAACCGCATATGTATCTTTTACTCCAAATAAGTAGAAACTTAGGACTTCAGGGATGGAACTTATTATGTGACATGATGGAGGCTATTAAGAGGTTAACACAACAAGTAGTGTTTCAGTGTTTAATGTGGCAAGATTACAAATGCTAATGTAATATTTCTCATTTCTCAATGTATCATGAAGAGTTGTATAGCCCTACTACAATTGGTGCCTAAGGCAGCCTGTGCAAGAGATATCTCATCAGGATAAAACCTTTCTATTGAGGTCACCATGTAAACAGTTAATGAAGCAGAAACTCTCCAGGGATTCATTGGCTGAGCACATTTAGATGAGTTCAATAGAAATGTTCAATCGGTGGTAGGGGAATTACTTCAAATGATGCTTTAACGGAAACTGTGGATATTCAACCCTGTGTGCATTCAATGAGGTGTTCATAATTAATTTCCTATTTTCTGAGCACATGTAAGAGTTTGACCATAATATTTTTATTATAAGAATTAACAGTTAAGCCAGAGGCCTCACAATATATTAACTACTCAATCCAATTGGATAAAAGAGATTTGTGTTGCAACTTCATTTGGATTGGCTAGTTAGTTTTAGGGAAGTAACCCCATTTAATTCTGCCATGAACATGTAATGAACAATCACTAATGTTTTATTTTCACCATAATCACCATGATCAGCCTTGCAACGAGTGCACATGACCTCTGTAAATATCTTTATATATTACACATATATTACACTCATTTAACACTCAGTCTGTGTCATGCACTATTGTAAAAACATTCGCTCAGTTTAGTAAACTTTTATTATTATACATCCTCAAATCCCTTGTCACCAGAATGTCTTGGTCCTCATGACGCACTCCTATATTCCTTGAGGGCTTCAAAAACTAGCCCAATATTTTTCTTTCTCACCTTACCCACTGCCATGGTTCTACCGCATGTCAACAGACAAGCTGATGCTCTATCTGATAAATGGATATAATTGTTTCTCAACTCCCTCAGATCAAATGGTCTTCAACTCTAATTGCATGAGCACAGCCATAACTGGATCCTACCTCAACTGGAAACATTTCCCCTTTCGAATTTCAATTAGAAATATTCTCTTAAAATTATAGCTTTCTCTATTTTATCCTCTTCACTATTTTGTCTCATGTAGTCTATAATTTACTCCTATCATGACCTTTTTCTGCTAAATTTTCCCCATTTTTCTTATTTGAGCTGCCTCATTCTGACTGCTTTTGCTCCCCAGAACCACCAATTTTCTAACATTCACTGACCACATCTCAAGCTAAAAATACCTTAGAATTTCATCATCATTCCTGTCACTGGATAGGGTTTGTGAAAGAGTTGTACATGGGAACTTGAACATGTAAATAACATGACCACACATCTAAGAAACTACTATGAATTTCACTATTATATTACTGTTTATACCCATCACCACTGTCACTGTGACTATTTACTTCTTTTTTTCATTGTGTTGGTCTCCATACTAACAGTTTTGTATCTCTTATCTCAATTCTCACAACAAACCTGTAAGGTTAATCTATATATATAAAAGCCTAAGCGACTGTCCAACCGTTCAACTGTCCGACCAGTAGCTATGACACACACTGACTACCAGGGGGAAGACGCTCAACACAGGAGCTGCTGAGCTGAGGTGACTTGGCAGCTATGGTTCTCGGGTGACGCACCTGGAACCAGAGAGGAGGGAGCCCAATTCCAGGGTATGTTACCCGAGAACCGCCCTCTTGCAATCCGGGACCACTCAGTGGATGTCGAGAGAGCCAGTTTCGGCCCAATCCCCACAGGCCAGGCCAAGGGACCCCACTCTTGCACAAATCCGTGCACCAGGTCTCTAGTATTATTATTATATCCATTTTACAGATTAAAATTGGAGGCTTAGAGTATTTAAATAACTTTCTATAGGTCAGAAATATAGCCAAGGCTAAGCCACAAATTCAAACATAGATCCAGCCATACTATGTCATGTTACAATGTAGTCCAAAATTCAGAGAGTCCAATTGAAGCTATGCCAGTCATCAATATGGAAAAGGTAGTGATAACTGCTGTTAACATTTATTAAGCCATTTCTTCACAGAGGTAAGATTTTCTTAACATGTGTGTCAATTGTGTTGAAATCAAAAACGACTTCAGACAATTAGATGACACATTTATTGAATTACTAGTGGCCTGGTGCAAGAAATTTGTGCACGGGGGTGGGGGGCAGAGCAGAGGGAAGATGTCCCTCAGCCCAGCATGCACCCTCTCCAATCTGGGACCCCTAGGGACCGATAGTCGGACATCCCTCTTGCAATCCAGGACAGCTGGCTCCTAACCACTCACCTGACTGCCTGCCTGCCTGATTGCCCTAACCATTCTGCATGCTGGCCTGATTGCCCCCAACTGCCCCCACCCCCAGACAGCCTGATCGCCCCTAACAACCTCTGCCTTGGCCCCACCACCATGGCTTTGTCCAGAAGGATGTCTGGAAGGTCTCCCAGTCTAATTAGCATATTACCCTTTTAATAGTATAGATATCTAGGAAAATTCAACAAGTGAAAACATTAACATACAAATAAATAAAACAGTGTGGTTCTCTTTGCTCTCTGACACATGAGCAGTCAGCCTTCTGCAACCCAGAAGAGGGGGTCTCTCACCAGAACCAACCATGTTAACCCCCTGATTTTATACTTCTGCTTCTAGAAGTGTGAGAAGTAAATTTCTGCTATTTATAACTAATAAATAAATAATGTTTATTCATATTGCAAAGGAATTTATTTACTTGACATTAGAATTTGTGATGACTATTAATTAAAAATTATTTTGGTTTACAAATGACTAGGAAATCCATAAAGAAGTTGTTGATTAAAAAGCAAAAAAAGAATGGAGATTTTTTTAAAAATCCTTAAAATTCATAGTTTAGTCTGGCTGATGTGATTCAGTGGTTGAGCATCGACATATGAGCAAAGAGGTCATGGTTTTATTCTCAGTCAGGGCACACACCGGGGGTTTGGGCTTGATTCCCAGTGTGGGGTGTGCAGGAGGCAACCAATCAATGATTCGCTCTCATCATTGATGTTTCTATCTCTTTCTCCCTCTCCATTTCTCTCTGAAATCAATAAAAATATATTTTTTAAAAAGTTATGGCTTATCATTAATCTATCAGAGTAGCTAGATATTCTAAAATACATATAAATGAGAACTTTTACAAGATCATAAAACACAAGAGCTCGGCCCCTATCCTTGAGTAGTATAAACCTTAGTTGGGTAGAACATGTAAACACACTCATACACAGATACACACATATGTGCTCACATACCCACACACTACACAGATACCTTGAAGATACATACAAAACAGATTACAAGTTGAGTTACCAGGATATCAGGGTAGATTGGCAAAAGAAAAACACCATTTTGTAAAATAAAGTGTTTCTCAAATTTTTTTACTCCCCTCCTCCAATAAGTGTTTTCATACTTTTTTTCCTATTAGTCCCTCCACATGGAATGTTAATACCAGATGTGTGGTATATCTGTTTTTATACTGTGGGTAATTTGGAGGGCCATAAACCATTTTAATATCTAAAACTTTTTTATTCCTCCAAAATAAATTTGCCCCTTTGGAAGGTTAAATGCACCTGTTAAAATGCATGCTTTAGCATTATAAAAATATACGTTGAAATTTTATGATAAGTTGTATTTATCAAGCTCTGTTTAATAATCACATAATTCTAGTTTACCACCAAGTAGAAACTGTGTTTTTAAAAATATTTTGTGAATTTAGTAGAGTACATTAATTCATACACTTCATGTCCTTTATTAAAATTCTTTGACCTGGTAACAATAGATACCAGCAAGCGCATATTAAATCAAGTAGTGAAAGTTCAAGTAGGTTAAAAATATTAAAATTCCCTTCAATGTCTTGGGAGTCAAGCTGGTTGTTGCATCAAATTTCTAAAATACCAGAAATTACCATTGTCTCCTACTGTGGGCAAATCACAATAGGAACAACTAGTAAAAAACGTTGATTGTGTTTATCTGACTATAATTTGTATCAATCCAGCAGTATAATAAACATCAAAGTAACCTCTACATAATGGCAAAAACAAGGCATAAAATCAAAACTTCATAGTCTGTAAATGCGTGCCTGCTGGAGCCCTGGAGATTGTCTCCAGACTTAGTAACACATCAGGTCTGGGGAAACACCATGAAAATGCTTCATTCAGTCGCTTGTAACTGGTATTCTTAAAGTGAAGAGAAGAAGATAAAGGGGATGAGATCTTTCAATTTGCTGCTTTTGTTTGGAATTGCTCCAAATCACAAGTAACTACAGGGCAAATTGACATCTTCTCAGTTGAATTGTAACCTTTTCCTCCTCCATTTCTTTCCAAGATTTGTAAACAAACAGGGCATTCAAAAGTTGGTCTCAAACCAAACTTCTCACCCTGATATTTTAGGCTACACAAAATCTATCCTCACCTTTTATTTATATTTATCTTTATTGTTGAAAGTATTACAGCTGTCCCTTTTGGTTTTGTTTTTTTCCCTTTGACCCCCTCCTCACTGCACCTGCCCCTTCCAAGCTTTCCCTGAACTATTGTCTGTGTCAATGGTCTATGCATATCCTATATAATAAAAGCCTAATATGCTGAGTGTTCAGTCATCTGGTTGACCATTCAACCAATCAAAGCGTAATATGCTAATGATATGCTAAGGCCACTCAACCGCTCACTATGATGTGCACTGACCACCAGGGGCAGCCAGTTGACTGGTCAACCAGTCGCTATGATGTGCACTGACCACCAGGGGGTAGATGCTCTGACCGGTAGGTTAGCTTGCTGCTGGGGTCCGGCCAATTGGGATTGAGCAAGATGGACCAGACATGCCCTGGAGCCCTCCCGTAGTCCCTCGCCGGCTGGCCAACCTCCCGCATCCCTCCCCAGCCCCGATCTTGCACCAGTGGGGTCCCTTAGCCTAGCCTGCACCCTCTCATAGTCCTGGACCCCTCGGGTGATGTTGGAGAGCCAGTTTTGGCCTGATCCCACAGGCCAGGCCGAGGGACCCCACTGGTGCATGAAATCGTGCACCAGGCCTCTAGGATGCATACAAATTTCCTGGTTAATCTCTACCCCCACCTTCCCTCTGAAGTTAATCAGTCTGTTCATGGTTCTATGTCTCTGGATCTACACTATCTAATAGTATATATATTTCATTCCCATTGTAAACCTTTAACTATGTTCTCTAGGTTTCTTTCAAATTATCCCTGAGTGAGCCATGCTAATTTCCACCATGGCTCCTTCTTATTTCTGGATTTTCTTTTTGCATCCCCTCTCCTCTCTGCCTGTGGGAGGCATACTCATACATTAAAATCCTTTAGAAAGGCAGTCTCAGAAAACTCATACTTGATCCATCTCCTCCCTTCCTGATAGTACTTGTTTTATTTTGACTGCCGTATACATTATGTTATTGTTGTGGCAGATATTAATTCAATCAGCAAACGTTTAGTAAGTACTTACTATGTGCAGCATACTGTTTCTAGGCATTGGGAAAACAGGATGGAACAAAACAGATGGAAATGTCTTCCTTTGAAGGATGTGTATCCTAGTGGGGAGAAATGAGCAATTAAAATATGATAAAATAGTATATATGAAAATAAAACTAAAATATAATGTTTTAGATACAAGGTCAGCATACTGTTTCTATAAAGGGCCAGATAGTACAGCTATTTAATCTTGCTCTTGGAGTATGAATACAGCCAAGATAACGTGTAAACAAAAATGAGTGTGGCACAGTGAACACTAGAATTTGAATATAATAAAATTTTCCATATTATGAAATATTCTTCTTTTTCTTAAAAAATACATTTAAAATTATAAAAACTTTTCTTAGCTCCTGGATTATATAAAAGCAGGAGATGTTCAGGATTGACCTATAGGCATGGTTGCTACACCTGGGTATAGATAATGACCAGTGTTCTAGAGAAAATTAAATCACAGAAGTGAACTCGGGAGTGTGGACAGGATAAACACAAATAGCAATGTAAGAAAAAGTGGCTCAGATATGGACCTACTGAGAGGTGACATTTGAATAAAGAATCCAAGGAAGAGATATCAATTTCATTTGACAATAAGATTTAAGAAATAAAATATTTTTTAAATTTTCTCAGTCTCCATCTCATTCATTATTTCCACCGGTTCCCACCTATGATTCACAGATCGCAACCCTTCACCCACAAGAGGACTCTATTTATAGGACAGTATTTCACAAAACTGTGGGGTTATTTCTGTCATATATATGTTATTTATGCATTTAAAAATATTACATTCAGAAGGTTCTACAGCTTTACCGGGACAAAACTATATTTGAATATTATTAATGGCCTGTTCCCAAGAGAAAAGATTGGAATTGGAATTTGGATCTCAGTATTATTAAACTGCCTTTTATAGTCTGGGTAACCATTAAATATGTCCTGCATAAAAGTCCCTTTATATATCTTAGAAAAATGCACTCAGCTCCTCACTTCCAGAGTTAGTCCAGAACCTTTCCCTCTAGCTGACTCTAAATCAGCATTTCCCATCCCAATTCCACTTCTCAGCTGCTCTCACTGGCTCTGAGCAATGTCTTCATTTGGCTCAATAGATCCCTCTTATAATTATTCCAAAATCCTCTCCCCTCATCTTCTCCCACCACTGACAACCTGATAGACATTACTGGTTTTGACTTACCACTGTCACTCAAAATACATTATATTAGCCCGGCCAGCATGGCTCAGTGGTTGAGAATTAACCTATGAACCAGGAGATTGCAGTTCAATTCCCAGTCAGGACACATGCTTGGGTTACAGGCTTTATCCCTAGTGTGGGGTGTGCAAGAGGCAGCCTATCAATGATTATCTCTCATCATTGATATTTCTATCCTCTCTATCCTGAAGTCAATAAAAATATATTTTTAAATATATTAATATTATCTAATCATGTCTGGCATGTGTTATATACCAGGGCTTTTCATTATACTTCCAATTGCATTATCTAGCAACAAGCTATAATATATCTAAGCTATTACTCTTATTTACATTTACAGATAAGTAAACTGAGGCACAGAAAGCTTAAATAACTTCAATCCAGGTAATTCACCTAAAGAATCCATGTGCTTAATCAATGCTCATGATAACATCCAAAGTATATAGTTATTCAATGGTTGTAAGAAATAAATGTATTTTGCTATATAAAAGCCACAAGATATTTAAAAAGGTGAGGTTTATTCCAGAAATGAAGAGTTGTTTAACATTTTAAAATCAACAATACTAGCAAATTAGAGAAGGAAAAATACGATCATTTCAAATGATGCAGAAAAAGCATTTGACAAAGTGCAAAATCCATCTCTGGTAAAAATTCTCAGCAAACTATTATTGCAAGGAAATGTCCTCAATCTGATAAAGGACATTCATGCAAAATGACAGCTGGCATCATACTCAATGGTAAAATTCTGAATGCCTTACTCTATGGTTAGCAGGAGGAGAGGAATGAGTGCCTATTCTCACCACTTCCGTTCATCATTGTATTGAAGGCTCCAGTCAGTGTAACCAGTTAATAAAAAGAAATAAAATGCTTCCAAATTGTAAAGGAGGAAATAAAACTGTCTTTATTTGTTTGATCTTCTATATAGAAATCTAATGGAATCTACACTTCGCCCCCCGAAAAAAAAAACACCAAAAAACTACCAGAATAACTGACTTAGCTTTCATAGTTATTGACTCAAGAGAAAAGGAAATATGTATCAGTACAAGTCTTGTTCATAAATGTTCACAGAAACTCTATTTTCAACAGCCCAAAACTGGAAATAACCCGAATACCCATCAGCAGAGGAATGGGTAAACATATAGCAGTATATTGGTACATGGAACACTACTCAGTAGTGAAAAGGAAGGAACTATTGCTACACACCATATGAGTGAATCTCAAAATAATCATGCTGTGTGAAAAGGTCAAACCAAAAAAAAAGTACATGCTATATCATTTCATTTATATAAGAATCTAGAAAATATAAACACCCTAATGACAGACAGCATCTTAGGAGCTGTTTGGGGAATAGGATTGAGATGGGCAAGAAGCAGTGATTACAAAGGGCATAAGAAAACTTGGGGAGGGGATGATGTATTCATTAACTTGACTGTGGTGATGGTGTCACAGATGTATACACATGACAAAACTGATTAACCATGTACTTTAAATGTATGGAGATTATTACATGACTATCACATCTCCACAAGGGCTATTAAAAGTTATATCACTATTTATATTTATTCCTCTCTGTATCAACTAAAATAAATGTTATATATGAGAGCTCATGACTTGTCATACTCTATGCAACATTGCCCTGTGGTACATGTCAAAGTCATTTTTATTACTTAAAAATTGCCTTAATGCAATGCATAAACTCAGAAGGAAGTTTACTATTATATGTGCTTATACCACAATATTATCATTCCATCCTGATGTCAACAACATAATTGCTCAGTAATCAAAAGTAAAATCAAGGGTCCGTTCTCTAAAGGAACATTGACTTAAGCTTAAATGAGCAATGACTATTAACCATGCCATTAGACTAACATTCAGAATTAGCTTAAAATTGGACTGTAACACATTTATAAAGAGTCAGATTTTCCAGAGGCATGGAAGAGGTACTTAGTTTGGCACTGTGGGGAGCTGTAATAACCAGGATACTCAATAAATTTCTGCTTTAGGACACCAAAATGTGTCCCAAAGGGTGGAAAAGCCACTATCACTTTCAGAACTATCAACTCACTTCAAGGGATTCATTCCTAAAAGACTTAATGTAGCCCATGTCACTGGCATAGCCAAGAAAATTGTTTTCAAACTTTTTAAGACACTAAAATTACATAGTTAAAAATTTATAGAATTTCATTCTCTCTATACATATTTATATGATAATAAACCAAAAATTGAATCCCCCCAGTAATCTATTTTAAAGAACAATGAGTCTGAATTTGAAGAAAATTCCCATAATCATCATCAAAGCCTAGACTTTTAAAAGTGGAGGAGGCTTAGAAATGAGCAAGTTCAATTTTCCATTTTGAAGATGAAAAATTGAAACCTGCAGTAATGTGCAAAATTAATATACAGAGATAACAGAGAATAGAAACTAAAACTTCCTTCATTGTCTCTCCCCTGATGATTACGAGCCAAGAGAAAAGACAGATATCAAGAGAAAAGACAGATGTAAGAACAAAATGTCCTGCATCCCTGAGTTATTCAAATTATTATTCAACAAACTGGGTTATCCATTCCACAAATGCACTGGCTTCTACATCTTCCCATACTACAGGCTTCATACGACACACTTCACTTGTTTAAAAATGTCATGAATATTAAATAATTGACAGCTGCATGCTTTGACCCATGCCTGAAGCAAGCACCAGGTATATTAGGAACAGTATAGTTCTACAAAGAATAGAAAGAGAGAGCTAATTAAATCCTGGAGAACTCATCTGCAGAGACTGAGATGCCCTCTGGCATTTGTTACCACCAGGCAAAAGTCACTAATTATAGCTATACTATTCATGACACTGAAGTGCTTAGGACCCGTCTGGTATGCTTTCTGTGCCTGTAATTTTAACAGAAAATGTGAAACCATCAAGGAACTTGACAGGTGTCATTTTACTCAAATGGAGTTGCTTTCAACAAATCTAAAAAGGAAATGCATTTTCCCCATTAGATCAAATTAAACAATGAGAATACTTTCCTTACCCTCTTGTTAGTTGATAAGAAAAGGTTGATAAGGAATGACTCCTGCCTGGAAAATTGACAGTTAGGCTGCTTGGGCAGTGATGTCACCCCTAAAGTATAGGACATTATCATTAATTTATGGACATTATAGAATAAAAACCAATTACATTTAATTTAATTCAGGAAATATTTACTGAGTCCTTGTGAAGGCCTGGTCACTATGCTTGGTTCTATGGATACAAACTGTTTCATATTGAAAGCTTATAATCATGTAACTTCAAATTATATCTGAATTAAAAAAAATGACAGTACGTAGGTGTGGTTTTAAAAGTGCTTAAAAGGATGTGTTTCACCCAGAATATCATAGTCATCTAGGGTGATGCTAAAATGAGATCTCAAAGGTTATCAATGACCTAATTCCTACCTTTCATAAAAAGGAGGAATCTTGCTCTGGCCTTTGTAGCCTAGTTGGTCACAGGTTCCATTCCCAACAGCACAAGCCCAGGTTGCAGCTTGATCCCCAGTACGGGGTGTGCAGGAGGCAGCCAATCAATGTTTCTCTCTCACACTGATGTTTCTCTCTCTCCCTCTCTTTCTAAAATCAATAAAATTATATTTTAAAAAATAAAAATAAAAGGGTGGACTCTTGAGCTCAAACAACTTATCAAAGTTCCCTCATCACTCGTAAGATTGATGGCAGAGCCAGGGTACAATCACTCTCTGATTTCTTTCCAGTTCTTGTTTTCTGTTTTTGTTTCCCTAACCTGCTTCATTTTTCTTCATCTCTTTGGCACAAACACATCGTCTTAAACATTGACAATAGATGAATAATTACATTCTGAGACAAAACTGACCTTATTCTTCAATTTAATTCAACACTCTAAAAGTTAGGTAACTACATATAAACAGTAATCAATTTATACCTAGCAGTTTTGTGAGAAGGAATGAAGTAGCATTTTCATCAAGATCAGAGACTTTTAAGCACATTAGCTTGGAGTTAAACCCCAGGTACAACTTTTACTGCTGGAGTGAATTTGGTCAAAGTACTTAACTTTTTTTTTTTGCCTCAGTTTCTACACCCTTTAAATGGAGATAAGGTACATTAAAATGTAGGATGAAATGAGATTCTACATATGAAACATTTGTCACAATCCCTGGACACAGTATGCATTTATTTAAAAAAAACAAACCCAGAAAGCAAAAGCTTTATTTGGATGTGCTGAGAAAGGCAAAGTCTTCAGATTTCAATCTTCATGTAAAACTCAATTTCATTCTAATAAAAAACAAATATATTCTATAACGTGCGTAGTGTCATGCCAAACTCTTTCCATCAATTTTACTGAATCAAATTGCCAGAATAGGGATGAGACACAATAAATAAATACTTTTGATAGAAAAAATCACTTACTCTAAACCAATGCTTATGTGTTATAAAAGCTTATATGCTTAGAAAAAAAACAAATGAAAAGGTTACCATATGATGACAAAAACTAGAAAGTACCTGAAATAAGTATAATGTAAATATAGTACATCAAAACTTGTTAAGTGAAAACAAAAAATTATTTATAAATAAGTTTTATACCAAAAGGTTTATATTTCAAGGGAATTAATAACAAAATTTAATATCAAATACAAGGTATTTAAAAGAACTGTATAAAAAGCAATTAAAACAAAGTAATATATAAAACAAATGATAATGAAATTAAAATGAAAAGAAAAAGGGTCAAGAAAATAAAAAGCAAATGGTTCTTTGAGAAATCTATTGAAATGGATAAATTATTAACAAAATTGACCAAAGAATAAAAAATGTATAAATAAGTGAGGTTAATATGAAATAAGCAGCTAAATATATATATGTATATTTCTTTTAAATATAGAGAGAATTAAAATTTGAAACTTAAATGAAGTAGATAATTCCCTATCCTATATAATAAAGAGGTAATAAGCACATTGACCCTCATGCCCTCGCACAAGATGGCTGCCCCCATGTGGTTACAAGATGACCACCACAAGATGGCCAGCAGGGGAGGCCAATTGTGGGCGATCAGGCCAGCAGGGGAGGGCATTTAGGGGCTACCAGGCCATCAGGGGAGGGCAATTGGGGGGGACCAGGCCTACAGGGGAGGGCAGTTGGGGGACACCAGGCCTGCAGGGGAGGGCGGGCAGTTGGGGGCGACCAGGCCGGCAGGGGAGGGCAGTTGGGGGTGATTGAGCTGGCAGGGGAGGGCAATTGGGGGCAATCGGGCTGGTGGGGAGCAGTTAGGCATTGATCAGGCTGGGAGGCAGAAGCGGTTAGGGGCAATCTCTGTGGAATCGGGCCTAAACCAGCAGTCAGACAGCCCCTGAGGGGTCCCAGATTGGAGAGGGTGCAGGCTGGGCTGAGGGACCCCCCCTTCAGTGCACGAATTTCATGCACTGGGCCTCTAGTCAAATATAAGATACCAAGTTTTTCACAAGTAGAAATTTTAAAAAAGCTATAGTCTTAGAACCATTAAAGGTTTGACTATGTCATGAAAAATTAGTCTATTAGCATCAATATATAAGACTCTGAGTAATTTAGAGATGGTTCTACCTCATAATTAATGAATAGAAAATCTCAATGTCATGTAAACTCTTTCAGAAAATAGACTTTCATGTATCCCCTTCTTGCAAGATTTAGATACCTAAATGGATACCTAAGCAGTCACTAGAACAACCTGTGGAACTTAATTTGTTATTATTCACTCTTCCCAGATAGTCTGCAATGGAAGAAAATATGCAAAAAATGAGTGACTTAAAACAAGCATTTATTATTTTTTAATGATATTATTTTTTATCTAGTCTACAGTGAGTAGCCTAGATGACTCTTTGGATTGCATGAATGGTCTAAGATGGCCTTCCTCCCATGTCAGTCAGTAGACTGGTTGGGTTGCAAAGCCTCAGCTGGCTAGACTGTCTCTGCTCCGTATGGTTTCTCATCCTTCAAGAAGCTCACCTGCACTTCTGAACATGGCAATCTCCAGGCACAAAAGAGCAGTAAGAGATAGATAAAGACGTAAAGTGCAAGTACTTGCCAACTCTTACTAGCCAAAGCAACTTGCAAACTTCATCCAGACTCAATGTGGGAGGGCACGACCAAAGGGCACAGACAGAGGGAAGAAGATAATTTATGTCAAATATTTATACCAATAGCAAAATAGATAATATTTATTGATTTAAGATTTTAATAGGGCTTGTGTTTTGAATAAAAATCTAATCCCCTGCCAACAGTGCTGTGTTTATAGTCAATGTTGGGCATGTTGATCTTTTCTTTGTTGTGTTGATCTTATATTATCACTTTCAATTTAATTCAGTTAATTCACTGATAGTCTATCTGTGCTCTGATACATTTTTAAAAAAGTAAAATATGTACATGGCCCTGACATTTAGTTGGGACAAGACACCACCATTTGAAAAGTTAAAACACACACACACACACACACACACCCCAATAATTGTGCACACAGCTAAAAGGAAGAGACCTCAGCTTCAACAATAACTCATAAGCAGGGAGAGCAGAAGCAGTCAGGTGAAGGGATAGAAAATGCTTGGTTGAAAGAGGTGGCAATTAAGCTAGAACTTGAAGAACAAGTAGAAATTTTCTAGAGAAGAGAGAAAGTAACGGTTTTCCTAGTGATCCTAGTGAGAAGAACCAAAAAAAAAAAGGGGGGGAAATAATGATTTTGCATGAGCTGGAGATTTGTAGTAAAGTGCTGGACCATGCAGTGAAACGGTGATTGGGAGTGAAATAGGTCCTGCATGTGATCATGGAAGAACAGGGTCTCTATCCCCTGCCGGCATCACCTAAACTAGAGTTGGTGCTATAGGCCAGAACCTAACTTCTGAACCTCCTCCCTAGGTTTTATTTTCAACTATTTTAATCAAAGTGTTAAAGAGCTAAGCAGCTTGAAGTCGTGGGTAGTAACAGAGCTGCTTAAGTGAGTCTACGTCTAATTAGGTGATATTTAGCAGGATCTAGGATACTTGAATCCTTTGCCACTTATCTCACAGAGTGCCAGATTGTGTGATAATGTATGCAGAGGAGATATTCTACACAAATCATGCTCTATATTGCCATAACACTTCCGCCCCCACTTTCTATGCATGGTACTCCTCTGCAAACCAGTCCTGCTGTTATTGGCTGCTCTTTGGAGAGATATCCATCTTATCCAAACAGCACCAAGGGATACCAGGAAGGTCAATGTCAAGGAGTATAAAACATGGATACTTAGTCTGCAGGGCTCCTCAACTGGGACTATAGGCACTCGAAACAGACTCTCAGGTGTGAAGGCAGACAGAGACTGTATGACACGTACAGATGTCTTTATGGAAGACGCTTTCGAAGTTGAGGAGATGCTAACTGCCTTGAAATGTAGGTAGTCCAGAGGATGAGGAACGAAAATCTGTCTTTAGACTTGACAATTAAGAAAGCAGCATGAATTTGTGATAACTCAACTTATCAAAAACAAGGAAGATTTTATGGAACAGTGAGAATTGGAATAAAATTTATAAAGTGGTTCGTGGAGCCTTAGAAAGAGATGAGAAGATTTTTGGTAAGAGAATAACATAAGCAAAAATGCTGAAAAAGGGATTAAAAGACTGCATAGATGGAGAAGATGAGGAGGTGGTAGATGAAGAAATAAATTCAAATCTTATAATTAAGTTAGTTAATATTAGTAAGTCTTTAGTGGAAAATTAAGGTATTTGAATATAACAGCAATTTTCAACTGGTGTGCCAAAAGAATTTTTAAAACATGCAATACCTGACTATTTAGTCAGGACACTGACCTCTTTTTCCTTAAATTGTCAAATAAAAATATGACAACAGCCAATGCAACAATAGCTGTCCAGTGTGAATGAATCAAAATTATACCTATTTATTTTTGTCAGTTAGCAAAAAAAAAATTATTTTTTTGCTGTGCTGCAGAATTTTAGTCTTTAGTTTGTGTCCCATGAGATGAAAAAAGTTGAAAACTGCTGGAATATGGAGAAATGCCAATAATTAAGAAAATATACCATATTTAAAAATGTTAAAAAAGTGAGCCAAAGTGAGCAACTAAGCAGTTTAAACATTTTTATAAAATGTTACTTCTGATATAGGCATTTTCTTTCACATCACTGCCCTTACAACTCACAATTCTAATTGAACTAGTATATAGAGACAAATGTCATTTAGAATGACTATTTTTTTTACTTGTTCTTACCCAGCCTTTGTAAGAAACACCTTAAATTACTAAATTATAGTCTCATTGGAACTGCCAAACCTCCTGTCATGGAAACAATTTAAAATCCTAGAGTTTGATGACATCGTCACATCAATCCCTCTGTCTTTTTGGAAGGAACACAATTTAACCTGCCCAAAGGAACAAGGCTTTGAGCTATATTCTAAGATATTTTTATTTTCCCATCTATGAAGCTAACCAATATCACTTTAGGATCTATACAATCTGGAATTACAATTTTTTGTTTTATTAAAATCACCAACCTTCGCAATTTATACTTAGCATCCTATATTGTCAATAATTTAGTGGCCTTGATCTCCTCTTCTGGCCCAAAAGCATTAAAAATGACTACATTTTTAAAAATATGCAACCTTCAAAATTAAAAATAAAATTATTTTCTCTTTTATTCTTTTATATTTTCCCACTTGTTCATAGAATGAGTGATTGGACAATCAAACCATTGACTTTAACTCATCTTCCCTTTTCTAACCTATTGTTCAGATCCAGTTTTATATGACAAGTTTTAAAGCTATAGCACATGGCCAAGACATGGAAGTCACAGAACGATTCTAATATTAGAGATCCAGGTGAGGGTGAGGTGTACTGAGGTTACAGGGGGGCTGGACAAAATGGATAGAGGGACTAGAAACTTGATTCTTCCCATGCTGGGCAGAATCTGGCAGAGCATAAAGGTCAACTTGTTTGAAAATACGGAAAGAATATTGGGAACACGGGTAAGTTGTCCAGATGAAATGAAGAGTAGTAGAGCAAACATTTAACAAACGTATATTTGATAAAAGACTTTTATCCAAAATGTGTAACAAAAATTAATCCTTATTAATAATCAAAATGTAAACAAATACAATTTCATTAAAAATTGTCAAAATTTTCAAAAATACTTCACTCAAGAAATGATACAACAAGTAAACATAAAATGATGCTAAGATTATAAGTCATTAGAGTAAAGAAAATTAAAACCACATTGAGATACTACTACACACCTACTAGAATTCTGATGATGTCATATCTTGGCAAGGAGGTGAAGCAGCTGGAACTCCAACATATTGCTTTTTGGGAATGGAAAATAGCACATCCACTTTGGAAAACAGTTTGGCAGTTTCTTCAAAATTTAAACATATCATTTTCATGTGATTCAGCCATTTCATGCCTAGCTATTTTCCCAGAAGAAATATAAACATATGTCCACATAAAGACTTGTATTTGAATTTCCAGGCAGCGTTATCCATAGTGGTCCCAAACTTTAAACAACCCAAATGTTTATCAGCTGATGAATGGAAACAAACTGTAAGATCGCCATAGAGCTACTATTACTCATCAGTAAAACAGAATGAACTACGGATGCATACAATAATTATACTAAGAGAAAAACACCATTCACAAAAGACTCCATACTGTATTATTCTACTTATTCACAATTCTGGAAAAGGCAAGATTATAGTAGCATATAAAGAAGACTAGAGGCTTGGAATTAGGGAAGGGGATTATCTACCAAGGAACCTGAGAGATCTTTGGAGATTAATGAAAAAACTAATCAAATTATATCTTTAAAATAGATGAATTTTATTATATATAAATCTTCCTGTAATTCTAAGATCATGCTTCCTTCATTACACAAATATTCCTCATTTTTATACTGAAAGATCTAAACCGGCTACCTCATTCCATTTATGCTTATCTCCTACATGGTATAATCCAGCCAAACTAGAGGGTGCAGCTCTTCCCTGAACACACTTCACACTTCATTATCTTCACATCTTTGCACATGATATGCATACTTCTTTGGCTTTAGAGCAGTGGTTCTCAACCTTCCTAATGCCGCAACCCTTTAATACAGTTCCTCATGTTGTGGTGACCCCCCAACCATAAAATTATTTTCTTTGCTACTTCATAACTGTAATGTTGCTACTGTTATGAATCATAATATAAATATCTGATATGCAGGATGTATTTTCATTGTTACAAATTGAACATAATTAAAGCATGGTGATTAATCACAAAAACAATATGTAATTATATATGTGTTTTCCGATGGTCTTAGGCGATCCCTGTGAAAGGGTCGTTCGACCCCCAAAGGGGTCGCGACCCACAGGTTGAGAACCGCTTCTTTAGAGTATGGCATTTAAAATCTTTTAAGTGTACATTACAAATTATAAAATATTTTTGGTTAGGGAAAGTGACTTGTGCCATGTTACAGAGTTGTTACAGAGTCAAACTGTAACCCAGATTTTCTGATTCCAGATTAAATGCTTTGCTACCATCACAGGGCTTCCTCTGTATACTTGGAATAAAACATCCCATGTCTCTAGCTGTCAATCAAATTTCATATAATTAGCACATATAATATTTTTTTTATTTTTAAATTGACCCACTAATCTTACTCATTTTTTTCACTTAATTATTTTACCTTGTTTTACACTACTGTATGCATATATCTAATTTCTCCATTAAATTATGGTCTGAAAGTGGTGACATGTCTTGCCTTTCCCTTCATAATGTCTAACAGATTGTTTGACATACTAATTTCACTCACTGAAAAACTGTTTTGTTTCTTTTGTGAAGGGTTGTTGTGGGACACTAATTAAATGGATCTATGAGAGGAAGTAGCTTTACTTAAAATATAAGAGGACTTGCTCTTTCTAATAATTTTAATCATAAGGGTCAGGACCTCTTCTGAAAATATTTGAAAAAAACAATATTTTAACTGTTTTGATATAAGGAAGATCATTTCCATGATAAAAATGTAAATATATTTGTCTGATGAAGCACAGATATTTAAAAACCTTAAATTAAAAAAAAAAGATAAATGGCAAGACCTTGGACCTCTGTGAGCTGTATTCCTGCAGAGAAACAGTAGGCCTGTGTCCCATGTCCTTTTCCCATTTAATGAATATTTCAGTTGTTTTATGCATACAATATTGCATTAGTGAATGCTTGTTTAATGGTCTGAAACCAATGAAAATCAAAGCCATGAATGTGTCAACTCTGATCCTTTAGTTCTTACATCACCTAACTTTTCTCCAACTCTTTGCAATAGATTTTTGCAAGGGTGCTTAAAACCCGGTGAAGTTAGATTTTTTTGTGGAATGTAGGAAAGATGGAGAATGAGAAGCAGAAATCTGAATCACTGAGTTCTAGTCCTCCCTTCCTGTTTCCTGGATACTCACTTCCACACCTGCCTTAGAACTGAAATGCCAAACTCCTTTTGATCACAACATAACCTTCTTATTTTTTTATTTCATATATTTTTAACTTGCTGATATAACTTAAAAATTATTCTTCCAAAAGAACATAAGAAGACTTTAAGGAAGTTTGGAGAATGTGAGAGATTCTAGAAATCTGGAGAAAGGCAAATGTTTAAAGTAGCATGGATTACAGATTAGTGAGCTCAAAGGGATTGTTCAAAAGTAGACCAGAAAAGAAACAATGATTATTAGAAGCCCCATAGTTTTATTTAAATCACATTTTATCAGCTTCATGTAATTTTCCACTTTCATAATATATATAGTCATAGACTGTGCCTTTGAAAATTTTGGTGTGACATTTAACAACTTTTACTTAAAAGAAGTGCTAGATACTCTATACACTTCTAAATTAATAGTTGAATAACTAAGTTTAAAGAATACTTATTACTCGATTGCTGTCAACTTCAAGGATAGACCTTGACACTGTGGCATCAATATTTTTATTATAATCTACTAGTGGACCAGTGCACGGATTCATGCACATTCAAAGTAAATTAATTAGAATAAAGATTCATGCAGTACTTTACTGCAAAAAAATTACATGTCAAAATAGTATATGTAATATAGTATTATAAAATTTAAACACATGTGCAATTGGTGCCAATGAGAGCTTTATCCATAGGCACAAACAACAGTATGATGATTATCAGAGGGAAAAGGAGTGGGGGGAGGTAGAAGAGGGTAAATGATGATGCAAGGAGACTTGATTTGGAGTGGTAAACACACAATACAATATACAGATGTGTATTATAGAATTGTACACCTGAAACCTACATAATTTTATTAACAATGTCATCCCAATAAATTTATATGTATATGTATATGTATATGTATATGTATATGTATATGTATATGTATATGTGATAATAAGGAAGATACATATTCAGAAAAGCAGCGAGTATACTGATTTGGAAAAGGAGAGTGACTATATTAGATGACAAAATAGAAATCTCATAAGATTGTGGCAAGCCTGAGCAATGAACTGAATCTAATGGCAAACTTTAACAAGGATAAGTGTGGGGAAGCAAATGAATTTAAAAGATCAACTCTTCAGGTAAAATGTGAGAAGAAGATATAAAAACACTAGGGTCCCTCGGCCTGGCCTGCGGGGATCAGGCCGAAACCAGCTCTCTGACATCCACCCACATCCACCGAGGGGTCCCGATTGCGAGAGGGTGGTTTTCGGGTGACGCACCCTGGAATCAGTCTCCCTCCTCTCTGGTTCCAGGTGCATCACCTGAGAACCACAGCTGCCAAGTCACCTCAGCTCGGCAGCTCATGCATTGAGCATCTGCCCCCTGGTGGTCATTGCATGTCATAGCTACCAGTTGGATGGTTGACCAGCCAGATGGTCTCTTAGCCTTTTCTATATAGATAATTCTGTTAATGAAATAGCAAGCTCAGTTTTAATCCACCTTGCAGTGTGGCTACAAAAGAGGCTGATATAAACTTAGTTTATATTAGAGTAAGTGTTAAAGCAACTAGAATAAGAGGTGTGAAGTGGTGGGCATCTCTGCATGAGAGTATTACATTCAATTATCGCTGCTGTGCTTTACAGACAAAAAGATCGTGGAGAATGGCCAAGATGTTAGAAAGATTGAAAACCATGCCACACAAGAAACAATTAAAGGAATTAGGGAGACTATCCTTTAGAAGGTGAAAGTCTTAGGGAGAGATAGTAGCAGCTTTAAAATGTATAAAGAAATTTTGTGTGAAAACAGGCAATGGAGAAGTTTAAGTGATGAGAAACAAGGTAGTAGGTTGTAGGCCTGTAAATATATATTGCAAGGTTATCTTTGTTTAAAAGTCAAGAATAGCATCTAGTTAAGTTTCAACTAATTCTATTGAATAATTATTTTAATAAAGACAAATATTCAATAGGTTGGAGTCCCCAATTTTGTCATCCTCCTGGAAGAGAATTTGAACTGAGAAAAGGCTCTGTTATAGAGAGTCACTGCTAACCTTTTGAAGCATAGTCTCTGTAGAGGTAAGATATAAATCAAATTAAGAGATGAAATGGCAACCAGTCAGTGTGCCTCAGTGGTTGAGCATCGACCTATGAACCAGAAGGTTGTGGTTCCATTCCTGGTTGGAGTATCTGCTGGGTTGTGGGTTTGATCCCCACTGTGGGGCATGCAGGAGTCAGCTAATCAATGAGTCTCTCTCTCTTTGATGTTTCTCTCTGTCCCTCTCCTTTCCTCTTTGAAATCAATCAATAAAAGAGAAACATGCAAATTGGTGTCACTC
>NW_005357931.1:2782878-2784892 GCF_000412655.1 Myotis brandtii | reverse complement strand
AAGACTGAAGACAGTGTAGAAGGAAGCCAAGCACTGCAGAAGGGAGCCAAGCAGTGGAGAAGGGAATGGATCAGAGGTAGCAGAGACGGGAGCAGAGCTGAGGCAGCGGACACAGGAGGGAGTGAAGTGGTGGAGAAGGGAGGGAGCAAGGCGGCGGACAAGGGAGGGAGCCGAGGCAGCGGAGACGGGAGCAAAGTGGCAGACACAGGAGGAAGCGAGGCAGTGGAAAAATGAGGGAGCCGAGGCAATGGAGAAGGGAGGGAGCCAAGGTGGCAGGGAAGGGAGGGAGCCAAGGCAGTGGAGAAGGGAGTGAAGCCCACCTTGGTGTGCTTCAATCCCTTCTCTGCTTCGCTCCGGTCTCAGGAAGCCCTATTCTTGCAGGAATAGGCCAGAGGAAGCCTTATTCTTGCAGGAATCTTCCTGCAACGGGCCTCTAGTGTGTGTGTGTGTGTGTGTGTGTGTGTGTGTGTGTGTGTGTGTGTGTTAAAGATCAGATCGCAATGAAGCAGTTCTTTTAAAAAATATATAAAATGGCATGAATTCTCGGAACAATTTTGACTCCTCAGTTAAGATGCTTCCAAAGTGAACATAAGTGGCAAGTAGCCAAACACTGGGAAATTAGATTTAATTTTCTAGATTAGCCATAAGCAAAATGGAATTGATTTCTGAAGCTTTCTGGGTGTCACACTTTAGGATGCTTTTCTGCTCCTGCCAACCTGGACCCAATCCACCAGTTGATCACCCCACAAGAAAGCCTGGCTGTTCAGGGCATAGTTACTGGGTAAGCTCATCTAGCTGGACTCAGCTCCACAGGTCCCTTGTGGCCTTCCATGTCACATAGGTGATGAGCAGGTGGGTTGGTGGCAGACATTTGTTTAGAATAGGAAGCTGGAACTTAAAGACTTATTTAAAAGCAAAACAATTCTTTTTGAAAAAAAAATTGGGATGCTTGAGGGTATAATATTGGGTCAATGAAGATTATGGGGTATCTGAAATCATATCAATCCATTCACTCTTTGATACCCAAAGTGACTCTGTCTCCTATTCAAAACTTCCTTCAGCCTAGAGTCATTTTGGAAAGGATTTGATCATTTCTACCAGCCTGTGGTGATAGGCAATGGTGTAATAGTTTATCACCATCACGTGCATTATTGTTTTATTGTAATTTATATTAAATATCATGCTTTCAAACACTTGCTCTAATGATAGAATTTCAGGCAATAGGTTTTGAGCCATTTCAGAGAGAAATTTTTCTCAGTCTACAAAATTATGTTATTTTCTGCTTATTAAGAATCCTGGGAATCAGACTGGTGGAAGAGATATGTCCCTTCCAAGAGAAGCAAAGTAAAATCTCATTTTGTGAGATAACAGAGTTTTAGATTTTGGAAACAGCCTTAATGTTGAAAGAAGAAATATCTCTAAATTTCTAGAAGATATAAAGTTTTCCCAAACAAGTAATATAGTTATGTTTCCAGCTGTGTATTTTAATTCCTCATCTAAAAAATAAATTTTTACTCTGAAATAAAATTTTGAACCTATAACTGATTTAAAAGAAATTAGCATGAATTCCCTTCTCTTTCAGGGTCCTTAAATGTGTATAGCCTGACACCCCATAATGTTCAGCTCAAATCAACTCACTAATGCTGCCACAAATTCCAATTCTGTCAGCAATCCAATTTCTGGATTTTTTTTTAGCTTAAACTTTTTAGCTTTATCTTCCTTAACTGTGGTTCAGAAGAATATCTAAATGGGGATTAGAATATATTTCCTTTTATAATCTACACTAGAGGCCCAGTGCACAAAAATTTGTGCACTGACGGTGGGGAGGTGTCCCTCAGCCCCACTTGTGCCCTCTCACAGTCTGGGACCCCTCGGGAGATAACGACCTGCTGGCTTAGGCCCACTCCCGGGTGGCAGAGGGCAGGCCCAATCCCTAGGTGCAGCCCCTGGTCGGGCTCAGAGCAGGGCCGATTGGGGAGTTGGGGCGCCACCCCCTGTCATGCACAGAGCAGGG
>NW_005357931.1:2748594-2781423 GCF_000412655.1 Myotis brandtii | reverse complement strand
AATTGCAACATTGTTTCTTAGAGTGCAGCTCAGAGGCCAGCAGCAGCAGGCGGGGAACCTTGGCTTCCTCCTTCACTGGAGCAAGCAAGCCTCCTGTTCACTTCAGCTGCCTGGCTGCCGGCCGCCATCTTGGTTGGCAGTTAATTTGCATATCACCCTGATTAGCCAATGGGAAGTGTGTTGGTGGTACGGTTAATTACCATGTTTGTCTATTATTAGATAGGATATATAAAATAGAGAAATATGCTAATTAACTGGGACGCCGTAACGGGTCGACTGGACAGGAGGAGGTTGCCCACGCAGCATTGGGGACGGGGTGGCAGGGGCCTCCATGCGCCTGCGCTGGGGGAGGGCCTGATCACCAGTGGCCATGGGTGCTTCAAGGGCCAGAGAGGGAGGCAGGGCTGGACCTGCAACTCGAGGGTGGGCAGCGCCGCGCGATTTCGAATTGTGTGCTGGGCTCCTAGTTAATTATAAAAACCCATTAGGCACAGGATTTATAATTTAAGGATTAAATGAGATCATGAAAACTTTAGGTGTCAGAGCAGAATAAAATGTTAGGAGTTGCAGAAAATACCTCTGTGTTCTTAAAATCCTATTTGAGTAGCCTCCAAAATCCTATTTGTTTCTCAGGCCCAGTATGTAGAATGGGGCTTGGAGAAGGGAGCATGTTTTCAACAGAAAAGGCCAAGAAAGATAACAATAGCTTTCTGTACTGGATTGCTTCCATTATATGACCACTGATTTTTAGAGTACTCTCACTGTGTCATGGCTCTGCTCCCTTTTATGCTGTTAGTGTGGTACTTTAGAGTGACACTTTCCCCTGGGTCACAAAGGAATCTCAAGTCCAACCTTATGCATAAATAAGAGAGACAATGGTTAAGGGCATCAAGAAAACCACTCTTCCAAATCTACCATCCAATCTCCTTTAATTCTATTCTGAGAAAATAAAGCATTTCATTCTGCATTCAGAAATTAAATACTGACGAAATACTGACCCAAAGATTCAGGGCCTTGAAACACAGCAGATTTAGGTGAGAGATTCAATACATCAAATTTCACCTTCATCAAAATACTACTTTTCAGGGGAAAACTTGAGGTCAGCACTGGCTTTATACTCCTGTGGGCATTGGACACTAGTTGGCTTCATTCACACATTTTGACTGACATGGCTGACCACATTATATATTTTTCCTATTGTTAAGTGAATAAAAATGACTGATATATGTAAAAATATTACTCTTGAGAAAAACAGGAATACAGATGAATTTCCAGTTGATTTGGGACTGGGTCCTTGTGTATTCAGGAATGTATTCTAATAAGTGACTTTAGTCAACCATTAGTTATTTCTGATTTCATTATTTCCAGTGAACAGACAGTACCCAGTGCAATGGATGCATTTTCTTCTCTGATTGGATAGCTAAAAGCCCAGAAATATAAAGCTTTTGTTGCCTTGTCAGCAAAGGATAAAAATGACATTTTGCAAGTTCTGAAAAATAATATTTATGTCTTCAAATTTGTGTACTGTGCTTTAATAAGAAAGTCAAGTTAGTTGTTTTCTAATCACAGCTTAAAGCACTATTGCAAGGAGAAGTGAGGTCGATATGACATTCTGAGCTAAGGATGAGGTAAGGCACCTTGGAATCTATATATATAAAATAGAGAAATATGCTAATTAACTGGGATGCCATAATGGGTCGACTGGACAGGAGGGGGTTGCGCAGGCAGCATCAGGGGCGGGGAGGCAGGGGCCTCCATGCGCCTGCGCTGGGGGAGGGCTTGATCACCAGTGGCCATGGCTGCTTCAAGGGCCAGAGAGGGAGGCAGGGCTGGACCTGCAACTCCAGGGTGGATTTGTCCGCGCGATTTCGAATCAAGCGCTGGGCTGCTAGTTAATTATAAAAACCCATTAGGTGCAAGATTTATAATTTAAGTATTAAATGAGATCATGAAAACTTTAGGTGTCAGAGCAGAATAAAATGTTAGGAGTTGCAGAAAATACCTCTGTGTTCTTAAAATCCTATTTGAGTAGCCTCCAAAATCCTATTTGTTTCTCAGGCCCAGTATGTAGAATGGGGCTTGGAGAAGGGAGCATGTTTTCAACAGAAAAGGCCAAGAAAGATAACAATAGCTTTCTGTACTGGATTGCTTCCATTATATGACCACTGATTTTTAGAGTACTCTCACCGTGTCATGGCTCTGCTCCCTTTTATGCTGTTAGTGTGGTACTTTAGAGTGACACTTTCCCCTGGGTCACAAAGGAATCTCAAGTCCAACCTTATGCATAAATAAGAGAGACAATGGTTAAGGGCATCAAGAAAACCACTCTTCCAAATCTACCATCCAATCTCCTTTAATTCTATTCTGAGAAAATAAAGCATTTCATTCTGCATTCAGAAATTAAATACTGACGAAATACTGACCCAAAGATTCAGGGCCTTGAAACACAGCAGATTTAGGTGAGAGATTCAATACATCAAATTTCACCTTCATCAAAATTCTACTTTCAAGGGGAAAACTTGAGGTCAACACTGGCTTTATACTCCTGTGGGCATTGGACACTAGTTGGCTTCATTCACACATTTTGACTGACATGGCTGACCACATTATATATTTTTCCTATTGTTAAGTGAATAAAAATGACTGATACATGTAAAAATATTACTCTTGAGAAAAACAGGAATACAGATGAATTTCCAATCGATTTGGGACTGGGTCCTTGTGTATTCAGGCATGTATTCTAATAAGTGACTTTAGTCAACCATTAGTTATTTCTGATTTCATTATTTCCAGTGAACAGACAGTACCCAGTGCAATGGATGCATTTTCTTCTCTGATTGGATAGCTAAAAGCCCAGAAATATAAAGCTTTTGTTGCCTTGTCAGCAAAGGATAAAAATGACATTTTGCAAGTTCTGAAAAATAATATTTATGTCTTCAAATTTGTGTACTGTGCTTTAATAAGAAAGTCAAGTTAGTTGTTTTCTAATCACAGCTTAAAGCACTATTGCAAGGAGAAGTGAGGCCGATATGACATTCTGAGCTAAGGATGAGGTAAGGCACCTTGGGGCTTCAGAATAGAGGGCGGTCATTTGCAGTATGATAAGAATAGCAGATATTTAGTAATTAGTAGCTTGCCCTGCTCTACAAGATAGGTCAGAAAAAAGTTATTTCTGGTGGTCTCTCTTATTATGGGCAAGGCCTTAAATTTTTTTGTAAGCCTGCAAGGTCTCACTTGTCTTCAACTCAAAAATAATTTATAAGCCTGTTCTGAACCCCTTCAAGATGTTAAAACAACAAATAGTTTGCGGAAAGGAAGAACATTTTGTCACTGAGATTGTTAGAACTGCTGGCTTATGATAAAACAAATGTTAAAATACTTTTAGTCACTTTTACTATTACATTTTATTTCTAAAAGTGTTATATCCTATTGCCTGCACTGTGGAGGAGGAACCTCTTCCTTTGTAAACCACCTTGCCCTTTGTTTCTTATTCTGACTAGATGTCATCTGTGGGGGACACAGTCAACACAAATATGTCTCTTGGAAGCCTCAGTCTGCTTGAAATTTTTATTTCCATTTATATTACATTTTCTCTTTTGTCATTATATAATGTGATTTATTCATTTAAAAAATATACTTTAAGTTCTCTTTTGTATATTATCATAAAATTTTTACATCACCTTTCTTAGTCAACGTTTCATTGGATAGCTCTTTTCCTCAATTTTAAGCATTCTTATGTATTTTTGTTTCAGATATGACATCTTTGCACCATGTGGCAGATTACTTAAATAATTTGGGAGGGATAAATAGATTAACATATTTTTATCCATTGTAACTATTGATGCATGTTAATATATTTACACTAATATGTGGTGTGTTTTCTATTTTGAATTGTCTTTCTTTCCTTCAATTTCTATTGTTTGTTTTTTTCTATTATCTTATATATCAATTAAGTTTTCATTGTATTCTACTCTTTTTTAATTCTCTTTGGATTAGGAACAATACATTATATTTCTAATTAGTTATGAAATCCTTGATTATTTAGCACACGATTTTTAACATATATTTCTTGTAACATTCAAATTCCTTTATGTCAACAGAATAAGGAACTTAAGTATATTTTACCTACTCATTGAAAACCTCCTTTCCTATCTTTTCATTGTCCTATGTAATTTTAGTTTTAAATTTCTAATACATGAATGATTAATTTTTACAGTCTAGTTATATGAGTCTACTAATTGACTTATTAATTCTTTGCTTGTGTTCTTCCCTGTATCCTATAACATTCCAAATGCATTCTTTTCTTACTAAAGTTAATACTTTAGTAGTTTTTTGGCTGAAGACATGGGAATGATAAGTTCTATTTTCCCAATATCTCTGATTATGTATTTATCCCCCTCATTTTTAACTATGCACCATTTAAAGAATATCCTTCTAAGTTATCTGATTCTGATTCCATGGGTGAATTCAAGTCTTTCACTGACTTCAATTTATAACTCTACAAATTGTATATAATTGATAGCAATGCAAAATAACTCTTCTCTGTAGACATGTAAACTCTGTCCAGAGAGTCAATTAACTCCCCTTTCCCACTGGGAGAAGAAGATAGCTATGCCTCCATTTGCACAGTCTTTTCAATATTCATGATCTATAAATGTGTCTGCTACTTGTATTATCCTTTGAACTGCTTGTAACATCTTATTGATTACCTGATTAGTAATGAGTTAAATACAGTCTTTAACATGTGGCTATTTTATAACTCGATGGAAATTATGACTTTACTTTTATTTTGAAAATTATCCCTTAACACAGGTGTTAAAGTTTAGCAGAAATAATCATGTTTGAGCATTATTAAGTTTTAAGTGTCTATTAGACAACCAAGAGGAGATGCTGAGTGGGCAGTTGGATTTGCGAGTCTTGTTTGAGAGAAAGGTCTGGTCTACAGCCATGTGTGTGTGGGCACAGTAAGCCTCGTTTAAATTTGTATGAATGATCTCACCAAAGACTGAATGTAAATGGATAAATTAACTAAGATTAAAACTCCACTGTTGCTGTGATAATAGTATAGCATTTAAATATATTTAACTTAAACTATTTTAGCGCATCAACTCTGATATATTTACTCTTATCACTTCACAATTAACCATAGAAGATAGTAAATATTTGTTGAGTGCATCTACTCATTCATTTTATTATTCATTTATTCTTATATTCTATCAATATTTATTGAATTAAATATTGTCTCTCTCTGTTCCAAGTCTAATCACGTCACCCAAGAATTTGTAATTAGTTAGACTTGTTGACAATAATTGGGTTCATTTGCTTCTATGCCTTACGCTAGTGCTTTGCAGATAATTGTGGACTCAACAAAAGTCTGACTCTTAGAAGACGACTGTTTCATATTATATTGTCTTCTCTCAGAAACTCTGTATTAGTCTAATTCAATTCTATAGCAATAAATTATTATCCCAGATGTCATCTTACCTAATAATTATACATATAGACTGTTTACATCCTATCAAGCTATTTTTTATACACTGCCAAAGCCATTTTGATCCAAACTTCCTAGATTAATCTATTTTGTAGAGGGAAAAATGATAGATAACTTGCACTGTTTTTCTAGGTCAACAATAAGGAGAAAAATAAAAGAGTCAAAATCATTTTTAACTATAATATTCTAAAATGATAAAGAAGTAATTTGCTTTTATTATTTAATTTAATAAATAAATAACCATTGCCCCAAAGCCCAGTCTCAGTGATCTTTTTCTAAACAACAATATTGGTTTGAAAATATACAGTCTTTAGTAAGCTCCACTGGGAAGGGCTATCCCACAGATATTTATTACATAAACTTGCAAAAATCTCATCATCACTCATGCCCCACTTAGTGAAATCTAACAGAACTAAAATTCAGGAAGATTCTTGGTCACATCATATGAAGCCAAAGAAGCTCCCAGTTGGGAGTCCTTATAAAATCTACAAAATTCTCCTAATTGAAGAATATATCCAAATACTGAGTAAGAATAGAACTGACATTCTGATGCAGGAAATATTTTAGAAATGGATATTTTAAAAGAATATATTTAAGATAGAGAGAATCCTATGTCAAATTAAGTAATATTTACTGTTTCATGCTGTCTTTTGTTGATGAAATAAACTTCTGAAAAGCCAATATCTGACATTTTTATCAATTTCTGTTTCACATATCTCTTTGTGGGTCCTACAACATGTGAATTTTCAGCTGCATTTCATTGACAGTTATTATCACAACACCAGTTGTCCTTAAGGGTGCATTTTAAGACTTAACTTGCTTTTTGTTCTTAATAGCTATAATCAAGGAAGTCATGCACCCTATTAAGAGAATTACACAAATTTTGAGAATTCTCCACTTGCTGCTTCGGGCCTCTGAGCCTTTGCTCATGCTATATTCTCTTCCTGATATGCCCTTTTTAAATTCTTTAGTTTGCTAATACTATTCTTAATTTTTATTCACTTCACTTATTCCCTACCTCAATCTGAGTCCATCACTCTATCTTCTAATAGCGGTTTCTACACTGTTCCAATATTACTTGGGCCTTTGTCTTTGCTGCTCACCAGAGTGTAAGCTGTAAATTCCCTGTGAACATTTGCCATTTATTTTGGCCATCAGACATCTGATTACCTTCTCTGTTTGGTGAATTCCTTATCTTATGAGTTTTAGAGAAAGAAAATATGCTCCTGTGTAAAAGTTAAAAATACTAGATTATCTGCTTTCCCATTTCCCTTGCCTCTTGTGGCCTGCGATCCTACCAATCTGACCCACAGGCAAGACTTTGACTAACTTCGAACTCAAGAGACCTGATGGGAGCTCTTTTCCTATCTCTGGAAGGTAACAGATTCAGAGACCAAAAGATGGACTTCTTAGCCCATAAATGACAAGGGAATACTTTAGCATCTAGTTGTAATTCTGGCTGTTATAGCTGAGTCTGTTCTCCAGCCGGCTCAATAGTTCTATGAGCTATATAAAAAAAATCTAAGAAACTCATATTCATTATAATCAGCTGAATCTATATATGCAGGGTCGGGCAAAAGTAAGTTTACTGTTTTTCATGTGGAAAATAATACAAGAAGTAATAAATAATAATACAAGAATAAACCGTGTTTCACCTACTCACAGCTGTAAACCTACTTTTGACCCACCCTGTATTATGCCCCCCCACCCCCACCGCCATGGTCTCTCTACCTGTCTTTTAGGTAATAGTAGACTTACACTGTGTACTGGCAAGGTAGTGATAGAGCAGTGTTGGGAAGGAGGAGCAAAAAATAGAAGAATAAAGTAATAAGTGACAATTTGTCTCTGATAAGGTCATCCATAAGGTTCTTAGTGCCCCAATTGCTGTGTTGATGACTGCCACATTCACTTTGACATATAGATATGCAAATTTTACTTTATGGACCTCATTATTCTTTGGCTGGAAAAATAAAAATGCCACACACAACACTTGTTCTCTGGAAATTGAGCATTAGAGATTCTTCTGTCTTCATTAAGGTGTTAATGAGCTAGGTCAGATGTTTATAGATTTTCATCAAATTAATCAGACAAAGAACCCTGTAGTCAACTTGCCTTCCTTTTTTCCATAGTTCATTAAATTATAATCTTTGGCAATTAAATGGAGCATTGCTTATCTGTTGCTGGGATACCATTAACTCCTCCAGTCAAGAAGGTACTTAGGATGAAAAGAGAGAGAAAAATGTTTGGCCATATGCCCATCTGGAAGTTATTCATTGTTATCAGAATATTAGCTTTCATAAACTACTGGAGCATACTAGAGCCAGAAGAAAAATCATCTGAGAAATGTCTCTTACAGTTATGGAAAGTTTGTCCTAATGGCAAGAACTGAAATACTTAAGCTCACATAGAAAACTAGTGGTAAAATCAGGGCCGATATACTGTATCATATTTTCATCAATTTTGCTCTTGTTCTTAAAATTTTCATTGTGGCTATACAATCTCCATTGTCCTCAGCAAAACGTGTTTAATTTCTAACTCTGCACCCTGAATTTTGGATACTGAGGATAGAAAGTAACTGCTCCCCCCCTTCCCCCGGATTACTGACTATAGGACCATGATTTTATTAATAGTATTATTCCAGGAAACTCTTTCCCAGGAAAAAAACTTAATTGCTCATTACAGGAGCCATCATCAACTTTTTTCTTTTTCTTTTTTTTTTATAATCCTCACCCAAGGATATTTTCCCACTGATTTTTTAGACAGAGGGAAAGACAGAAACATTGATGTGAGAGAAACACATAAATTGGTTGCCTGCTGCACACACCCCAACCAGGCTGGGGAGGAGCCTGCAACTGGGGTAAATGCCCTTGACCAGAATCAAACCCGGGACCCTTCAGTCCTTAGGCCTATGCTCTATCCACTGAGCCAAACCAACTAGGGCAAGACTCGCCAACTTTTCAATGGAATTTTTGTCTTGCTATTTTATCAATCCTATCATTCTTCCACAATCTTTATCAAATCCTAATCAAATTCACACTTTGAAATACCTCTATTAAACCAAACATTTTATACATGTTCTTTTATTTTGTGATATAACAATAATTTTATTCCTTTCCAATTCATAAGCATGTGGGGTTTTTTTCCCTTGTTGTCCTAGCTGTGGCCTATAGTATGTTGAATAAATGAGGTGATATTGAGTATCCCTGTTTCATTCCCACTCACATGGGACTTCACTCATATGTGGGTTATAAAAATCATAGATACAGAAAGACAACAGTATGGAGGTTACCAGAGGAAAGGGGGAGAGGGGTAGTAAAAGGTAAAGGGGGGTAATTATATGGTGATGGATGATGTGACTTTGGGGGTGGGAACACAATACAATATACAGATCATGTATCATATAAATGTAAACTTGGAACCAATATGGCCCTATTAACCAATGTTACCCTAACAGATTTAATAAAATTAAGAAGAAAAAAATCTATATTTTAACAGTGATGGCTCCTATTTCTTTATTACCCTAAACTCCAAAAAAAATTTATTTATCTTTTTATTACCTTAAAAGTTGTTTCTGTTTGAGTTTTTTGTTTTGTTTTGTTTTTAGTCTAATTAAACCCATTGGCCATTTAAGAGTCAGTAAATTTCTCAAGGGGAAGTTATGTGGAGAATATTGAACTCAATTTAGGATGTTTCCAGATTTTTGGCTGCTCAAGTCCTGGCTTATTTTGTTGCTTTTTCATACTTTCAAACGGTATTCATTGATTTTTATTCCTAGTTCTTTCTATGAGATTTAATCTAATATCAGTTTTTTCTTCACAGGGAACTGTTTGTGTATATTCTTCTCCAGAATAGCAGCAACTATTCCTATTACCAGAAGTTTATGAGCTTTACCATAGCCTTACTTAGCTGTCAATATTTTGCAATTTAACTGATATTGTGATAACTAATTTTTTTTAAAAAAAATTTTTATTATTGGTGAGTTTCAATATATTTTCATGTCCTTGATAGCTTTTGAGTTGTTCTTCTCTATAAATTTCTGGCTTCAAGATAATTTATATAGACTCTGTCTTTTAGCTCTTCCATATATTCATCAAATACTTCCTTTAAGCTATCATTTTCTTAGCTGTCATTTGATTGATGCCTCTTTCCCTTTCTAAGTGGCTGATTCTTGCTTGGTTTGGAAGACCCAGCACCAAGATCACTTTTTTTATGAGAAGTCTTCTTTGGCATCCAGGCAGAATGTTTTCTGGTGTTTGTTTGTTTTAAATATATTTTTTATTGACTTCAGAGAGGAAGGGAGAGGAAGAGATAGAAACATCAATGATGAGAGAGAATCATTGATTGGCTGCCTCCTGCACATGCCACACTGGGGATCCAGCCCTCAACCCAGGCATGTGCCCTGACTGGGAATCCAACCGTGACCTCCTGGTCTATAGGTTGACGCTTAACCACCGAGCCATACTGGCCAGGCCAGAATGATTTTGATGGAAAGAAGATTGGTAGAGCATACAGCTACTAGACAGGTTATGACAAAATAGGACATGTGGTAGTACTGTCACTGCGGTAGGGGGGAAAAAAGCAAAACTGGTTCCCAATCACAAATTTTCCAAGAAAAATCCCCACAATTTCTGTTAACAGCTTTAATTTATGTAGTCCCAGACTCAAATGTCCCGTGTTACAGAAAGGCAAATGCTGTGCTGTAATTATGACCCTCATTGCGGAGGTAAATAACTACCTCTCATAACTTAACTCAAGAGAGCTAAGTCTCCTACTGTAGTTAAAAATTCCTTGGCTGAGGCCCCAGCTATTTTGAGGCTATCCCTGGTAATAGCTGCATAACAAAGGTAATTCACTGAAGCCCACTTAAGAGAATTACTGGTAAAAGAATAAAACGTTTATCGAAATCAATTCTCTCTGCCCCAAACCTCTCAATTATAACTGGAGCTGTTAAAGAAATTGTTGCTGCCGAATGAATAAAACAGATTTTAAACAGATCTCTGAAAGGCCTTTCATTCCAGTCACATTCTGATTACTGGAAAGACTCCCCACCACCCTCACTTCTTGGCACTTGAACTCTCATGTTCAGTTTAATGTGGATGGAGCAGAGCAAAAGGTTTGAAATCCAGAAAATGGCATGACTTCCTGCTATTCAATGTGGAAATGTTCTCTCCCAAAAAAGAAACTAGAAACTGCCATGGTGAAAAAAAAAACAGAATCTTATATCACATTTGGTGACAAAAACAGAATCTTAGATACATTTGGTGTCCATAGGTGCTCAGTAATTCACTCATGATGAGAACTGAATTCAATTATTATTTTAATATATTTTCTGGAAAACTTGCCTGGATAGAGATCTATACAAAGCATTCAGAATATGTCCAGTCTTCAAAACTATAATATAAATGGATCAATAAAATATCTCCTTAGAAAGTTATTATCCAATATAAAGATGCATTTGCTAAGTATTAAGAAACTGCAGAAATTCAGGTGGAAAATACTATTCATCATCTATGGACATGCTCAAAGAAGTCTTTCTTTTAATTTCTTTATTGATTAAGGTATTACATATGTGTCCTTATCCCCACATTGCCTACCCACTCCCCACTCATGCCCTCACCTCCCTGTTGTCTGTGTCCATTGGTTAGGCTTACATGCATGCATACAAGTCCTTTGGTTGATCTCTCCCCCTTACCATGCAGAGAAGTCTTCATAGAGGAAGTGAGGCTACAATGGAAGACACTTTACCATTCACCTCATTTCCACCAACCTACTACCCTCCAGTACCTTTTAACATCAGTGACTTGCAGAAGTAATCCTAGTCTTCAAGGTACCTCATCCAAGGCTTTGAAATGCCCATCAGACCTCATGTGTTCTGTCAAGTTTACTGTGTCCTTGCAAGGACAAGAACGGTGTCCATATGAAGAGTGTCAGCTTTTGATTTAGGTATTCTTGAATCTGAGGTCCATACTTAACACTACTTTGTATCTTAAAACCAATCATTTAACATAATTTGCACTTAGTAACCTCGTTTTTCTCAACTAAAAATGCCAATATAGAAACTTACCTTGAAAATTTGCTATATTAAATTAAATAATTTATCTAATTCACAACCTTGTTCATAGTCATTGCTCACTAAATGTTATTCATATTAGTTATAATTTTCATGTAATATTTAAAAATTATTTTTATTGATTTTTAGAGAGAGAGGGAGAGAGACAAAGAAACATCAATATGAGAGCAGAACATCAATCAGCTACCTCCTGTATGCTCCCTACCGGGGATTAAGCCCACAACCTAGGCATGTGCCCTGACAAGTAACTGAACTAGCAACCTTTTGGTGCATGGGACAATGTCCAACCAACTGAACCACACTGGTCAGGGCTTCATGTAATATTTTATCACAACACCTACCATAGTACTCAGCCAATAGGCATTGTTCTAAGGGCTTAACATAATTTAACTTATTGTGCTCTCCAAAATTCTAGTTATATGTAATATTAGTATCTTCTTTCTATCAAATACCAGTATATATTGAGGCACAAAGAAGATCAATCATTAGCCTAGGTCATATATCTATTTAATCACTGGAGGTTAAACTCAGGGATAAAAGTTACCATTCTCAGATTCTACTTTATCTACCCATTCACATCATTTATTTATTTTTTCATGTCTATGGGGATTATATAATTGTTAGCCTATGTTAGTTACAGTGACCCAAGAAGCAGATGTCAAAGCAAGATTTATTGAACAAGAATTTTATTGGAGATGCCTGCATTAGGGAAAATAGGGAGAGAGCCAGGAAAGACTGTGAGGGCCATAAAACTGGGATACAAATAAGGACCCAATGGAAGTAGAGAGGGAGTAGATGTTGGGTGGAGGTATCCTAGACTGCCATCCCAACCAAAGAAAGTGTGGTAAAGTCATCAGGGAATCCCCAAGCCAAAGCCAGCCATCAGGATTTCAGAAACAGGTCAGCCTTAGTAGAGTAGAGTCCTGCTGAAGTGTGCACTTAGCAAATGCAGACACAGATTCCAGAATGCAGCAGCTCTTGCTCAGTTATAGTCTCTGGAGTTAAAAGTGAGGAAGGAGAGTGAATTCTCTTAGCTCCTACCCTGTTTATATATGTTTCTCAGTGCAAATAGTCTGTTTTCATCATTCTGAGATCATAGGGAAATCAGGAAGTGTCACTAAATGCCATCTTCAACAAAGGGAAAACAGAAGGCTAAAACATGTGACATGGTCCTGGCTGGGTGGCTCAGTTGGTTGAAGCATCATCCCATACATCAAAAGGTTGCAGGTTTAATCCCATGTTGGGGCATGTACAGGAGGCAAACAATCAGTGTTTCTCTCTTCTCTCTCTCTCTCTCTCTCTCTCTCTCTCTCTCTTTCTCTCTCTCTCCTCTCTGCCTGTCTCTCTCTCCTTCTCCCTCTCCTTCCCCCTTTCTCTAAAAATCAATAACAACATATCCTTAGTAGAGGATTTAAAAAAAAGATGTTACATGATTGACTCAGCAGCTCACTGTGAGCTAGTTTTAAAGCTGGAACATGAACCTCACACTGGGCTTCCCAGCCCAGAGTTTCACTTCCCTGCTGCCTCATGTCCATGCCAGCTGCCTCACTTTATCTCTGACACATGGGATACTGATTTCCAGATTAAAACGTAAGCATCCCTCAAACCTACCCCTTTAGCAAAGCAATCAAGCCTGACATCATTAACCGTTAACCTTTCTGTTTGCCTAGCAGAGGAGGTGAGAGAGGGCAGCAAATGATGAGGCCTTAGGGTGCTGGACAGGTGCCAATATAATTATGCTCCACTGGCTCTCTAAACTGGCAGCTGGGTCGGAGCTTGACAAGGAGGGTGTGTAAGGCATCTCTGGTCATCAAACTGCATGAGGACTTCACTCAGCTGCCAGTCAACTGGGACCATCAGCGCAGCCAGTTTGGCCTGTGACCCCGTTGAGGGGAGGAGAGAAGGACTGGCTTACTGGGAAGCCATAGTGATATCAGAGTTGCCTTCCTGCGTCCCACACTGGCTGCTGCCCTCCACCTGTCTCTCCTGATTATTTTGAGGAGGACTGTGGGGATGATTAAATAGTGACGGCAAGGCTGCCACTCCCATAATCACACTTCTGACCTATTGACGAGATGGCAATGATTGCAGATGGACTCCCACAGACAAGTATAGGTTAATCATCTTTTTCCCATTTTATAAAATTCAACTGAGAATTTGAATGGCTTGCTTATTCCAGAACTCTATTTTTATATACTGAAACCAGTATCTCTGTCCTCAATGCAGAGTGTGACGATGGACTCAGCTTCAGGCAAAGAATATTTGCTGGCAGTTCTGACCTATTCAAGAAGCAGATTTAAAAAAATACTATATATTCATCTGTACTTAACATGTATTAAACCTATATGGGATGTAAGAACACAAATTATAGGAAAAATAAAATAGAATATCATAAAGTATTACAGTAAACTTGAAGATCTAAAATGCATAGTAATAAGAACTAACGATAATGTTATAAGAATAGGATTTGTTATATGTATAAAACTTAGGAATGCCACAGCCACTTCACTTAAGATTCTTCTCCTCACTAGAACTTCTGGAGGTGAATCGAGCAAAAACGACTATTTCTGCACTACAGATAAAGTTACTTGATATAAGTAGTTTTGTGCAGTCTCATGTAACTACAACATGACAGACTTTGGACAAGAACTCTAGTTGTTTGACTCCTAGTCTAATAATGTATATTACGGGCAATCACAGAATTATTATTGGACAAAGTTATCAGAATCTTTTATGTCAATGTTGGGAGTCGAGAAAATGAAATCAATCAACAAATGCTAAAAGAATGGTTTTACTCTGGGTCCATTCTTGTACTAAGAGCCCTGTAAGACAAAGAGAAAGAAGAATATACAGAGGATCTCTGTTGGCCCTCACTGTGGTGACCCCCCATGCAGGGCATACGTATGGGTCATTTTCTTGGAAGTGGCAGGTTGATTATTTCCTCTAACTTCCTAATAAACCAAATCACAAAATTATTCCTTGAAAATTCCACAAGGTTACAATAGAATGTTTTAAAGGTAGAAAAATTTGACTTTCCTAGAATTATAATGAGACTCCAACTGAATCCCATAAAACCATTAGGGAAAAAAGATTATTAAACGCTAGGCTTGTAGTCAGGGCGGAGGGGCTATTGAAATTCACTGTATTGTATTCAACAAATGCCTCTTCTAAGAGAGGTGACATCAATTGGATCTTAAACAATAGGGGAAATTTAGACAGATAGGAAAATAAAAAGCACTTTAAGAGCAAGATTTGTGTGCAGTGAGAGGTGTTTAGTACCTAATGTGTGCCCATTGGTTGGGGAGACTAATTAGATGGGAGAATTTTAGAGAAAGACATCTGCTGAGACAGTGGAGCAACAATTCTCATTAGTAATCTCAGCAATCCACATTGTCCTGCATTTAAAACACTCTATAGGATGCTTGGGGAATTGACAAGGAATATCTTGGTGATCTGGCCTATCAGATAGTTGAGACCAATAATCAACTTGCCACTTCTAGGAAAATGACCAAAGAGGGATGTACCCTGCCTGTGTGGGAAGTTACCTCAAGAAACAGCAGTGGAAAGAGCAAACCTGAATACTAGGAACGTTCTTCTCTCATACATTCATATTTTTGTACAGGATCAGTACTTCTGAAATAAAGGAATAAGAGAAAACAAAAAAGGCAAGGACGGAATACTAGTCCCATTATTTAACACTAAAAGAAAAAAATTCTGTAATAAGCGTACGCTTGTTTCAATAGCATCACATGTGCACTGGTCACTCACCTACCACTCCCCACAGATGCCTAACGTATTCTCCACAGCCCTCCTCCCCAGCTGCAGATGCCATGATGTTCCATGCCTGTTAAAGCATCGAATGAACAAATCCATGCTTTGGTGGCTCCTTGGGGTAATGGAAACGGCTACTGGAGTGAAAAATATCAGCAAGTGTAGTATCCAGTATTAGTAACTGCTTATAGGATTTTAGGTAAACTAAGTTCTCTTTGGGTTTTAGTAAATTCAGATGCTGGAGAAATGATCTCTAAGGAATTTTCCAGCTCTAATGCGTTTTGATGTTACAAGAGAGATTTAAGTTCCAGATGAATGAATAAATATAAAAGTGTTTTGCATAGTAAAATGTATTCGATAAATGAATGTTATGAAAATCATCCCATGAAGTGCACTCACAATATGCTGAAAGGAACAGAACGCTGGAGGAGACTGACCAGAAATGTTGTTGCTTGCTGGCATCATTTGTTCTGTGGCCTCTGGCATTCGACCTGCCCAGCCATGCACATTGCCTATTTTGCCCAATTCTCTCTTCCAAACATGTGGGATTAATCCCAGTGCTAAAGCCTCATGTGGTCACAGGGCTCTGTCTCCAAAGAGACTAGTGCAGGAGCTTTTTGACGGATCACCTCCAGCCATGGAGATCAGAGAGCCATCCTCAGATCGGTTTCATTTTTTTTTTCCAGACAAAATTGAAAATTCGAACATCATATTACAGGCACTGTGTCTCCAGGCCGCCACACTCCCACCTCCTTCCTTGCTGTCTGTCTCTGTGCTGCCTGTTATTTCCATCATAATGGAGCAACGCTAACAATGCAGGCATAGTGCCAGCTCCCATTGCTGCCTGATGCTCCCATGGGCTTTGGATGTATGCGCATGTTGAGGGGACAATTAAATGATGTTTGTGTGCAGCACAGTCATAAACACAGCATTTCCGCACTGGCTGTTTTGATCTCTTAAAAGCCAGCTATCACAATACAAGAAGATATTTTAATGGATATACATAAATTTAGGTGGCTCCAGCCTACCCCACGGGCTCATCCAGGTCTGCCTTTTCCCAGATTATAGTGGGCACAATTATCACATTTTAAGTAGGCTTTGGGTTCCTACCATAGAACTTAAAAAAAGAGAAAGAAAGAAAGAAAAAAACCCTCTTTCTATTATGATAATGAAAGATCAGTGTTAGAGTTGGGGTGGGTGGGGAGGCAAAGAGAATCATAGTTTCTCCTACTGAAAAACATCAAGGAGAGCTTCCTGATTCACAGATTATTGTCAGCTCTGGGGCAAAACAAAATATATGCTTGACTTTCGTTTGAACCTGATGCCAGTGTCAATATGCAGACAGCAATGAGTTGCAAACACGCCACAGACCGCCACAGTTAATTGAAGCCAACCTGGAGGTGAGAGTAATCCAAGAAGGAGCAAAAATCAGAAAAGACTTCACAAAGGAGACTAAACTTTGGGTGATATACATACAATGCAATATAAAGATGATCTATTATAAAATTGTACACTTGAAACTTATGTAATGTTATTAATCAACATCACCCCAATAAAGGTAACAGTAATAATACAAATTTCTAGTTGAAGTTATTGTGGAAAACACAGGACTAAAAATACAGGAGGTGAAAGAGAAGTTACATTGTGTGCATATTGTGTCTAATATACCCATAGGACATGGATATAGAATACCTAGGTAGTTGCTAGAAATACAGGTCTGGATGTGAAGAGAAAAAGGCTGAAAATATGATTACAAGAGAAGTACAGAGATTGGAACTTAAAATTTGCATAGTTGGGAAAGAATTGGGAAGTTTCGAGGATAAATAGATAAGGGGAGTGATCTATGTAGTAGGAAATGAGCAGTTGAAAATGAAGGAGAAACAGGTATGTAGGATATGGAAACTAAGATAGGGAAGCATTTCATAGACAGTGCACTCAACATTGCAAAAGTCACAAAGAATTCCAGTAGTATGAGAAACAAAGAAGGCTGTTGTATTTGGAAAGTAGAGGATTACAAGTACAAACAGGAGAGTAATTTCAGTCCCGCGAGATAATAGACTAGAGATTTAGAGTAGAACGAATCTTTAAAACAAGTTTCAAATGGAACAATAGGATGAGACGTCTTTAGTTAGAGCAGAGGAGATTATAGGTGAGGGGAGGCAGCAAGAGAAAGGAACTTTTGAAGTATATCACAAGTGTTGGTTCCAAACACGAAGCCTCTGATCATCTCTGTGGAAGTTTTGGAAGAGAAAGCATCAAGTATTCTAGGTGATCACCTTGGCTTCCATTTCTCAAATTGGCTCTTGTAGCTGTTACTAACCACCTAGAAACATTTGAGCACAGTTCCCCTCAATATACTGTTGCAACCTCCACCCAGGCCTCAAGCAAGAGGACATGGTGGACTTTGTCCATATTCCATAAGCAGATGGGTGAATCAGTCTCTACTAAAATGTTGGAGTAACTAGAGAGAAACAATAAAGAAAATCAGAATCTGAGCTGATGGGAATAAGCAACATGACTGTTAAGAAAACTTAATGTTACATCTGAGTTGCCATGTGCTCAATACAGAGCACAACAAACAAAATAAGAGATCTAGAACATAGGGCTTCTGATCCTGGAGGCAGACAGAGGATCAGGAATCAGGATGATCTGGCAAAAGGGAGAGACAGACAAGTCTAGAACCAGACTGGAACAAGCAAGTTGAAAATACTGATATCCACCAAGCAAATGAGTTATTCAGAAAGAAGCAATTATTTAAGGTATCCAACAACTTTTTCCTCTGTAGCACCACAGTTGGTCAAATGCCAGGAAATCATTTAAAATTGAAATCACAGAGTTTTTTATAATATCTCTAGAAGCATGTCAAATTCACCCAAAGTAAGTTAAGGAGAGCTGGTCATGGAGACAAATACAGGCAAAATGGGGAATTTGTATTAAAATGGATAAACTTTAGAAACAAATACCTCTGTGCTTTTGAAGACTGGCAGAGATATGACCAAGTGCTGGGCCTTTATAATAATATCACTTTTAATTTATACACATTGTGTTTAACTATGACTTCCTTTAACTGACCCACACAATAACAATGTTAGCAAAAGGAAGGGAAGAAATAACTGCCATTTGCAGATAAGAAGAGGGTGAACTAGCATATTAAGGTAATTATCTCAAGATCTTTAAATAATTGGCAGTGTCAAACTATACTGCTGGTAAGTCCTGATCTAGGGCTTTTTAATTAGTTATTATTTTTTGGTGCCCTATTTCTTTACAAATTTCCATGAAGTTTTGTGTTTGTTTGTTTTTTCTAAATTGAGATTAAAGAAAAATGATTGAATAGTCTACTATGATAAATACAATGCTTTCATTTTCTTTTTTCTTGTCTTCTTTTCTCAGGTTAATGATGTGACAGCTTCAAAATTCTACATTCCAAGGTGAAAAGCTATTCCCTTTCTTTTGCCATCCAAACTTCTTAATGAAAGGCTAATGGGATAAAAAGGGATTTGAAACACTGAAACAAATCCCAGGGGAGCAAGATTCAACTGCTTCTCCCTGAGCATTCTCTCCTTGACCTACAAACGTTCCACACCCAAGGCACATCTCTCCCATGCCCAGCTTCTCCCCATCCTTTTTCTGGGTCTGTAGTCATTTAGAAAATTAGACTAAAATAATGAAACATTCCTTGTGAATAATCCAGTAAATGCCACTAGCCTAGTCACTTAGAGCAATAGCTCTTCATCTCTGTGGGGGAAACAAGGAGTAAGTTGGGGAGGGGTTGAGGAGACAATAGAAATGACCAGCTAAATCTCGGGGTTCTATTTTTTTATATGACCGCAAAGAAAAGAAAGATTAACTGTCCTCTGAATGGTGGAGCCTTCCAGGAGACCAAATAAGTCTTCTATAAACTGATTTGCCTTCCTGACTGAGATTTACCAGACTGACACCTAATTTGTTCTGAGCACAGTTGATGCCTCAGACACAATGGCGGATGACAGCCCACATAACCTCTCTTTCAGCTTTCATCTCATATATTCCATTTGAAGTTGAATTCCGACAAGAGAGCGGCACAGAATTAATATTACCTTGGATCAGCTCCGTCTCCAGAGGGAACAGCAAAAGCCTTTCTGGAAACAATAAACCCTTTAAACATGACAGGGGGAATGGGACCTTAGGAGGTCTCTGAAAGTATCCATTATTAAAGAAAAGGGGGGGAAATCCTCGTGGACAACTTTGATTTTTTTTCTCAGCAAAAGCAGTGATGAACTAGTGCCAGTTTTACATACAAATTTAAAGATCTGGAATGGTTTATGCTAAAAATCTCTCTTTCCCCTGTGCCTCAGCCCATGTAGTAGAGAAAAAGAATTCATTATGAACTGTATTTGTTATGACATTGATATTCCCTTCTTGTTTAATCTTTATCAAGTAAAATTAAAATTAAAATTGATCACAACTTCAACAATAAAAATCCAAAGGAAAAACACACTGAACCTGATTGTGTAGATAAGGTCAGATTTAATTACACAAATGTACACACAAGAAGGAAAACACACTCTGTCTTATCATACATATTAGATAGAATTATCCAAATGTACACCAAGAGCTATTTCTTAAGATTTAAAGAAAATTTTAATTGCAACTTAACTGCGTGGATTTCTATAAGCTTCAAACAGAAAAATAAGTATGCATATACACAGATATGTCTATATATATATGCATATATATCCATATATATGTGCTAACAACAATGCCTTGCATTAAAATAACACTTTATTATAATTAAAAACAAGTACATTTACTCACTTGGCACTCAGCACAGATGATCTGATATTTTTCAAGTAACTTTTTGTCAAGTAACTTGTAACAACTTTCCTACCTATTATATTTAAGAGGGGGGAAAAAAGCTTCAGTATAATATTGAACCTGATGTGAACAATCCTGTAATTCTTAATTATGCACATTGCTTATTTTTTTCAGGATCACAATGCTCTTGTCTGTAAAATGGATATAATAACATGTATCTCGCAACTTTCTTGAGAGAATCAACTGGAGTCATTTATATGACTGTCTTAAAAAAATGCACATTGCTTATTTTTTTCAGGATCACAATGCTCTTATCTGTAACTGGAGTCATTTATACGACTGTCTAAAAAAGTCAAACATCTCTCCTGGGTGAGCTGAGGGACCATGGGGCTCAGATTCAGGATGTTAGGAGCATGGGATTGGGTAGGGCTGAGAGACAGAACAAGAATGTCCTGGAGTCTGTGTTCAGGGTAGTGCTACTCTAGGGCTGTAATGAGAAGGGACAATGATGCTGTCCCGTTAGAATTGGAGACACTGAGTGTTTAATGATCTATTTCAGGACAACAATTTAACTCAAAATTTTATGGCTTAGAACCACAGACATTTATCATCTCACAATTTCTGTGAATTGGGAATCCAAGCTGTGAGCTTCTTACTCAGGATTTCTTACAGGCTGTGATCAAGGTAACAGCCCAGACTGCAATCATCTCAGGCAAAGCTGGGAGGGAAACACACCCAAGCTCAGTCACTTAGATTGTGAAGAGACTTCAGGACCCCTGTCAGCCAGAGAAATCAGTTCCTACCTACTTAGCTACTACATGGGCCTCTCTGCTATGCTACTGACAACATGGCCCCTTGCTTCTCCGAGAGCAATGGCTCAAAGAAGAAGCCAGTTTTTATGCAACCTACTTTCTGCAATGGCTTCCATATTTTCTTATGGGTTCTATTTCTTAGAATAGAAGCAGAGGTCCAGCTATATCTAAGGTGGGGGCTGCACAAAATAATAAATACCAGCTTCAGGGATCCATAGGGACACGTTAGAGGATGCCTTCTAAACTGGGAAACAGGAAAGGTTTGGAAGAACACCATAGAAAGCACTCTGCAAAACCCAGAAGAGATCTATTCACAAAGAACAAAAAGGCAAAGCACAGAGACTGGGGAGTTAAAACTTGAGGAGTTAGAACAGCTTCTCATTACCACGGGCCACACAAAGGGAGGGAGATGTTTGAACCCTTGGAACTCAGAAGGAGCTATTTTACATTCTCCAGGGCCCTTCCCTCTAACTAGATTTGTTCATGTTTGGAAATCTCAGTTACCTCACTTTTGAAATTAAATCATGGAGATATTCCCTGATTGAAAGATGAGGAGAGAGTCTCTGAGATGTCCTACCATTTGCCTCCAACCCTGGTCAGTGGTTAAGCCAGGTATAAATCCCAAGTGTTCTCATTCCCCATCCTGTATTCTTCTGAGGTTGTTACACTCTCCTTAATGTGAATGACCCATGACAATACTGAGCAGACACTGCACAGCACATGAATCGGTGCTGATGCTTGATGTTTATTCATCAGGCAGAGGGGATGAGAGCAGAGATGTTCCACATCTCACTCTCTTCTTGTCCCTATGGGACAGGCCATTCAATACAAAGAGTTGTTCTAAGAAGAGCACTGCAATTCACCTTCACTTACCAGGTACAAGGAAATAGCAATGAACTAGAATACAACATCAATGAACTGGAGCACAACTGAACTCAAGCTCTCAAATCCCCCATTCCTCAGTATTTTTCTTGAAAGAGAAAGTAGCAGATTACAGTAAAGTGAGCTGACGTTAGCAATTTCTCTCAAAAAGCCACTTCCAGGGTATGTCCCGGGGTCAGCACACACTAACTAGAATTCCTTACATGCTGTTAATTGATATCCCTAAGGGATTACAAACTTATTCATTTATTCAAAAAAGATTTAGTGATATTCACCAGATAGGAATTAATAAGGCAAGAACATAGAATCACACATCTAAGAAAAGTTTCTGCAGCCAAGTAGGATTAAAAGTAATTGGGATCTGGGAGTAGATCTGTTTCCAGAATAAAGTAAGAAAACCAGAGACTACCATAAAGGGTGTGTTATGTGTGAACAGTTTATATCTCAACTATCTTTAATAGTTTAAATTCTTCAGTTTAAGAGTGATACCAAATTTAACTAAAGTTTATTTTTCCAAAATCCATGCCTTCCATTTTATAAAACATTTTCTCCAACTAACTTCAATCATAGGCACTTATTTGCCCATTGCAAAAGGTCATTAGAACTTTCCCCAACTGAAAAACTTTGTCTAGATTTCCCTTTCTTATTACCACACTACCTAATCACATTCCTCTCAACAGAAACACACATACATATTTCCACACCCGACCAACTTCTATTAATATCTCAAACTCAGCATAGCCTTCATTTACTCTAGGGTCATTCTCATGCTAGACTGAACCTTAGAATCAACTGGAAAGGCCATTCCCACACCAATTATATCTAGCAAACCAGAACTTAAATATATTCTCTCTTGTGAAAATTTCCCAAATTCATGTATCTGGAATGTGAGCAGCTATAAGACAAGGACTACTGTATGCCTTTTTGTTTTTAATAGCTTGTAGCTCCAGCATATGTGTAATAAGCATTAGTAGATTTTAGCAAAACTAGCTGTACATTAGAAGTTCTAGGGAAGCTTATGAAATATAGACATTTCTAAGTATGACTCCATACCTATAGATTCAGAGTTTTGGGAATCGGACATTGCTGATAATGTAGACTGAGAAGACATTAAGATATGATGACTTCATTATAAAGAGACCTAGGAGACCTAGCTGGTTTGGCTCAGTGGATAGAGTGGAGGCCCGTGGACTGAAGGTTTGATTCTGGTTAAGGGCACCTTGGTTGCAGGTTTCCTGGCCCTGGTCGGGGTGAGTGGGAGAGGCAACCAATCGATGTGTTTCTCTCACATCAATGTTTCTCTCTTTCTCTCCCTCTCCCTTCCACTCTCTCTAAAAATCAATGGAAAAATATCCTCATATGAGGATTAACAACAACAAAAATAATATTGCAGAACAGTGTTCTAGGTGAGAAGTTTCTCCGGGAATTAAGGGGACCAACCATACTGGTTTACCCAAGACTTTCTTAGTTTTCTCATGTTCTAGACACCCTCAAAGATTATTGGACAATACTGAGATGGCCAAGATGATTTCACCAAAAAAAGTAGTTTATAAACTGTACCACTGATGGCCAATCTCATGCTATGTGCATGCAGATTTTAAGGCTCCAGAACATATGAAAAAGGTGATTAAAGATAAGCTAGAATGATGATAAAGACACACTTCACCAACTTTACAATTTATCTTGCATTATCCTATTCATGCTTTCAAAATGATGCCATGTCATCGTTACCTTGACAGGTATGCCAGATATAGTCTTGGGACAGACTTAAAGAAATACTCAGGATAGAGGGAACTGAAGTCCAAAAAAATGGTTTCACCAATCTCTGTTGATAAGAAAAGAGTTTATTAAATTGCTCAGTCAATTTCAAGATTTAAGAGGGAAGATTACTAGGAAAAGAAGACTCTGATCTTAGACTTAGAGAGAAGGCAGACGTGATGTGAGAAAGAAGACAGATGTGACATCATGCCCTAGAATTTCTTAGAATAGAGTTTAATGGAAAGCTCTCTTTTAAGTGGCCATGCTAGTGGGATTTTTAAAGTTGATTAGTTGACAAGACTACTTAGCATATTAGAATGCTGGATATGCCAAAGTTAAAGATTAAAAAGGAGTTTTTCTCCTACTGTCTCTCACTTAATTGTTTTCTGCAGCTTGTTTGAAACAGCTGTCTCCTTATCCTACCCTAATGAGGCTCGACCGCTGGCATGGAATATTCAATGCCATTTTTCAAATGTGATTTGTGAAAAAATAAAAATCCCTTTTCTATAACTTTCCTGGTCGACACAAAGAATTTGGGGACATTGGCCCAAGGGGAAACATTAGGAACTCAGACTACTTGGGAGCTGGGTGCCCTAAGAGTAAATAAAAATATCATTACACAGTTTAACATTAAAGTGATAAGAACTTATTCTATTATTCCTTTAATAGATATTTTCATTTTAAATGAGATTTCAAGGGGAAGGACAGTGCTTAATATAAAGGGATCATTTTCAAACTCTATCAAGTTGGAAAGGGCTGAAAGAACTATTTCAGGTGCATTATGTTATAACAACAAGGGCGAATTTCCAGACAGGTAGTCCTAGAGACCATTATATTTATTTATGATCTCTGATATTCCTAATTATTATTAATTATTATTTTTATTATTAACAAATATTAACAAAAATTCATTCAAGCATGTGTATGAGCCAGGAACTATCCAAGGCACTGAGGATACAACAGGAATACAACCAGATGAAGTCCATCCACCCGTGACACTTTTATTATAATAGAGAGAAAACCAATAAATGGACAAGCCAATATTCAAACAAGAAAAATGCCAGTTGATGATGTGTTAGTGATGGAGAGGAACTGGAGTACTATTATTTTATTTTTTTGTCATAATTTGGTTGCCATAATCATTTTACTTTTTCTTAGGATTCCTGAAAGCCAATAAACTGAGAATAAAAGAATTCATCATTTCTACATTCAACAAATATTGAGTTTTTCCTACATGGTAGGTACTGTCCTAGGTGCTGGAATCAACACTTTCTATTGAGTTGTGCTTCAATAATTCAGGTCCTCAACTCCTTTGGGAACCAATTGATCTGACAACCTGTAAGAGTGACATGAGAGACTTCCTGTCCAATTCTCAATGCTGGTTTCCCATATTAGAATTTTCTCTTTCTTCTGTTACTTTTACCACAACCACTAAACTATAATCCTGTTGCTGACTGTCCTTTGGCTGATGGTTTTATATTTAGACTTTCTCTACATAAGTTTTTACTTCCTCTAAATTCTAAAAGTCTTCACAGGACAGTGTTCTTCCCATAATTAGATGGATCATCTTGGTTGAAAATATCCATGATTTTCATAACATGACCCAAGCTGGCCAGTTGTTTTATCTGAGTTGTCAGAGGATGGTCAGTGTTCTGGTTCAGTGACTCCCAGCTCTGTTCAGACTCTGGTCTGGGCAACATATTTTCTAGTAGGCGACAGTGATATAGATGCCTCCAACCATGTAGGGTTTTCTTGACCTTGAATTTGGTGAAGAAAACATCATGAAGGATTCATCATGAGGGATCTATTCCTTCACAAAATATTTAGTATATTTGTCTTACTAGAAACTGACCAAGGCATTTGGGATACAGCAATAAAATAAAACAGACCAACAAAAAAGCAACTAACCAAGCCCCTGCCCTCATCGAGTTATCTGGTTTACTGGCAAAATTTGTGATGCTTGAAAGCTTTTTCTTAGTTTTAAAAGTGGTTTCTGAAAAATGGTTTTGCTTGCTTCTTTATTTCATTGCATATTTATTTCTTTTAATATTTCCAGAAAATTCTGCTAACACTGTGTAACAAGTAGGAAAGACATTCCCTGTAGCTTTGGTCAAAATCTGTTTGTTATGCAAAGCTAAAAGAACAAAACTGAAATATTTATGATGATATTTTAAAAAGTCCATTCAGTCCCCTTTCCAGACAAATGTTAAAAACAACTGATTTCTGGTTATGTCTGCCTATGTGAATACAAACTTCTCTGTGTGTATATAGATGCCCCTCTTAAGTATGTTGTCATTTAGTATCTTCTTCTGAAAGCTAAAAACAAATTTTCAAACTTACATAATTATCTCCCAAACTCAGTTAACATAAGCTCAGGACAAGAGTCTTTACGAGTGTTGTTAGTATTCCTGCTATAAGATATCACTTTATTTATATTCATTCAACTCATATGTATTCTATATTTCAAATTTATTTATACAGCCACATAATTAAGGTGCCATGCACTATTTTACCTTAGTTTCTTTGACTAATTATAGTAACAGAGTCAGGCTGATACATAGGCAGAATGAGAGGTTCCCTAGTGGAGAAATTTCCAAAGCACTTGGAAACTGAGGTCTCTTTAAAACACCTCTTTGTGTAGGCAAATAAAGACTAAAACTAAACTCTTTTCACCATTAGGAGTGTGCCCAAAATGGGCCCTTCCTCCACCAGGAATAATAGAGTGACTTCCATTCAATTTGAAGGTCAGAGAAATGTCCCAGGGCTTTTCCTGATACTGTAGTTTGATGTTCGAGAAGAAGGCAGCAATAGTAACTTAAACACATATATGAGAAATATTAAAATTTGGAAGAGAATATTCCTTAGAAGAGCAGAATTCGAGTACATCTGATATCTGCAATAGTGTTTTACTGATGCCAGTTTGATTACCCAGGCCATGAACCTTTTCTGGTCAGGTCAGAGGAGCAGAGCACCTGGCTAGAATTGGGGTGGTCAGACAGCTGTGAGGAAGAAACTGCTGCACTCACCTGTCAGGAAATGGGAAAATGAGTGACTTCCATCAGGTGACATCACACAGGCTTTGAGATATCCTAAATGCATAATGTCACACTTGCAGGGATTTATTTATAAGATAAACACTCCCTCCTCCTTCTGTTCATGTTATGGAGAGATCAACTCAGAGATCACACACTGAGCCCTTTATAAAAAGTAGATCAATTAGGGCCTCATCCCAGTACAGTATGCCATTTCCAGGAGATACTATGCTAACAAAATTCTCCTTAATTCAGCCCATGTTTTCCCATGCAGCAGAATGGAAATGCCCCCTCCGTTTGCTAGCACCATTCACTCTTTAATTAAGAGAGAACTAATTGCCACTTCTCCATGATGTAGAGGCTTCAGTCCCTTCTCAAAGCAGCCACATAGCTAGGTCAACGAGGGGAATTTGACCCAGTAACTGTACTCTATTAATTAGGGGTGGAGAAGGAAAGAAGAAAAAGACAGAGAGAAACTGCACAGACTGCCTATGGAGTATAAGCAAGCCATGCAAACTCATCTACATATCTAAATTTAGCCAACTTTAGGCTCCTAACAGGCTCTCTTCCCTCCTTTAACTCAGCACTTTAAAGGCACTTGCAAAGAGGTTCCCTGAAGTGAAATCGACCTGAGAGTACACAGTGAAATGTGCTATGCTTTCTCACTTGAATATTCTGAAGACATATATTTAGCCTAGATTTTTTATTTATGAATTACTCTAACAATACTCTTAACAAAAATGTCTTATTGCTTATATACATTGACACAAGAATTTCATATTTAGTAATAATATTGACCTTGCTAAATTATAGAAACAGTCATGTATATACCACTGGCATATAGCATATTACTGCAGCAAAAAATAAGGATAAATTATGCCCCAACCCCTTCATTTGCTTATCTGACTATTTCAGTCAAAAAATGGCCTAGACTACACCAAACACACAATCCAGGAAATAAAGGATTGATAAGCTAAACTTCATTAAAATTAAAGTTCCTGCCCTATGAAAGACACTGTCAAGAGAATTCAAAGTCAAGCCACAGACTAGGAGAAAGTCATAAAAGGTATATTTGATGGCAGCTTTCTTAACCAGACACCTTTTGTATATTTGGATCACAAATATCCAAACACCTAAAGTAATCTTAGAACTCAACAATAAGAAAACAGACAATCTGATTAAAAAAAAATGGTCAAAGACCTTAACAAATATCTCACCACAGAGATAAACAGATAGCATATTAGCATAGACAAGATGCTCACATCTGATTACATCATGGAAATGCAAATTTTAAAAAATGAGCTACCACTACACACCTATTAGAATGGCCAAAATAAAAAAACACTGACAACGTCAAAGGCTGGTGAAGATGTGGAGCAATAGCAACTCTCATTGGTTGCTGTTGGGAATGCAAAATGGTACAGCCTCTTGGCAAGACAGTAGCAGTTTCGTACAAAACTAAACAATACTCTTCCCATATGATCCAGCAATCATACTCCTTGGTATGAACACAAAGGTTTGAGAAAAGTTATGTCCACACAAAAGTTACATGGATGTTTATACCACACATTTGTAAACACATGGATATTTCCAGCAGCTTGATTCATAATTGCCAAAACTTGGAATCAATCAAGAAGTCCTTGATTGGGTGAATGGGATAATAATCTGTGGCACATCTAGACAGTGGAATATTATTTAATGCCCAAAATACATGGGTTATCGATTCATGAAAAGACAGTGAGAAAGCTTAGACGCATATTACTAAGTGAAAAAAGCCGATCTGAATAGACAACATGCTGCATCATTTCAACTACTATTATGACATTCTGGAAAAGGCAAAATTATGGGTACAGTTGAAATATCAGTGGTTGCCAGCAGCTAGGGCAGTGGTTCTCAACCTGTGGGTCGCGACCCCTTTGGGGGTCGAATGACCCTTTCACAGGGTCGCCTAAAACCATCCTGCATATCAGATATTTACATTATGATTCATGACAGTAGCAAAATTACAGTTATGAAGTAGCAACAAAAATAATTTTATGGTTGGGGGTCATAACATGAGGAACTGTATTTAAAGGGCCAGAAGGTTGAGAACCACTAAGCTAGGGAGTCCAGGGAAGGATGACTAGATGGAACACAGAGAAATTTTATGATAGTGAAACTCTGTATGATATGGTAATGGCGGATACATGCCATTATCCATATGTACAAACCAATAGAATGTACAACACCAATAGTGAACCCTAATGTAAACTACTGACTTTGGGTCCATGAAGGTTCATCAGTTGTAACAAAGATACCACTCTGGTTTGGGATGTTGATAATGGGGGAGGCTATACATGTGTGGGGACAGGGAGTACTTCATTAATTTTCTCATGCTCATAGGACCTGGTAAGCAGGATGTAGCAAGACATTTCATGCCTTGGTAATTTGCATTTGTTACATTCAAAGGTCAGGAGATTCATTCCATAAAAATTCAGGGATCTGCCACCTTTGTGAAACTTTTGAAATAATTCATCTGTGGCCTGTTGGGGTATTTCCTTTAAAAGAAACACACACACACACACACACACACACACACACACACACACACAAAAAACAAACAAACAAACAAAAAAAAAAAACAAAAAAAAAACTTTGGCAACTTGTAGCCACAACTACTAAAAAGTTTTTCCTTTTTACATTTTTTTTTGGTAGGAATCTTAGGATTTTAGAGGCCACATATAATATATTTGGTTATTTTGCTTCTAGGTATTTATTGAGAAGTCCCCAAACTGGCAAATTTGAGTACGATCCAGAGAAAAATAAACCTTTCATCTGGTCCAGTATGCAATTCAAGCAGCTGGCCGTTTGAATTATGACACCATAGCAGATGAGAATGTTGTGTACAGGCTCAGAAAAGCCCTGGTAAGGGTCATGGTGTGGCTGCCGGAGGTTTTAAGCAAAGCTATGCTGTTCTCAGTGGATAACTGGAAGTCTTTAGGGAAGCTGTTCTCAAACTTTTTGGTCTCAGGCACCTTTCCAGTCTTAAAATTTATTGAAAAGCTCAAAGAGCTTTTGCTAATGTGGATGCATATTTTGATACTTACTGCATTAGAAAGTAAAATTGAGGGAAAAGATTAAAATTTAATAATTTAAAATAACAATAATAAACCCATCCTATAGTAACATAAATGATATATTTTTATGAAAGGTTCACTGATTTCTCAAAAATCTTGTAGACTAGATACTCTTTCCTCTTTTTTCCTCAGTATATAGGAAAAAACACACTGCTGCCAGACTCACAATGCTGCGGACACCAGCTCTGTGGGATTTGCTTTTTCCCTACACCAAGCAATTCTGTTACATCAGGTGGGTATCCTACAATTCAATTCAATTCCAACATAACAACAGTTCATGTAGACCATGCAGGTTAAGGTCTTAGTTCTACAAGAATGACCCCACTTCAGAAGCCAATCACAAGTAGAATGTTTCCAGGTTACCGACAAATCCTGCCCAATATGGCTACAAATAGGAGATTCCCATGACTTCACTCCTGTTACATTCAGTTATGTGCTAGAACAGCTCACAGAATTCAGGGAACCGATTACTTACATAATAGTTTATTACATAATAAAAGATAGGATAAAGGATACACATGAATAGCCAGATGAAGAGATACACAGGTCAAGATCTGTGAGTGCAGAAGATTCTGTCACCATGCAATTAGGGTACACCCCCCTTGTGGTGCGTGGAAGTATTCACCAACCTGTAAGTTCTCCAAATCACACAGTATTGGGATTTTTATGGGGGCTTCATCAGGTAGGCATGATAGATCATTATCTCCATTTCCAGCCCCTCTCCCAGTTCTGGAGAATGGGAGGAGGGGACTAAAAATTTCAAGCTTTAGCCAAGTCCTGATCTTTCTGATGACCAGCCATCCTCCGGGAACCCACTCAGAGTCATCTTATTAGAATAAAATACACTCCTATCACCCAGGAAGTTACAAGGGATTTAGGAGCTCTGTGTTGGGAACCCAGCTCAAAGATCAAGTGTTAGAACAAAAGATGCTCCTAGTGCTTTATTACTTAGGAAATTACAAAAGTTTTTTTCTTCTTTAGCTTTGTGCAGGGAACTGGTCAAAAACTAAATGTTGTAACTAACGATTTTCCTAGCATCTTTGTTTATAAGGGTTTCAGGAACCCTGTTTGGGGAAATTATAGCTATATCTATATCTACATCTGTCTTATTATTTCACACTTAGAAACCGCTGTTCTGGTTCATTTGATGCCTGAAATGGACACCAAAATGAAAATGAGATAATTTATTTATGGTTAAAAAAAAACATGGATGCTCCCCAACAAGGCCAATCTGGACATTACTACTGAATGCTCAATCTATCAGCCTATCCAGGGAGACCAGCCAGTCCTCTGCTGCCAGAACAGTTTTATTGGAAACCATCCATCATGGATTACAGATTGGGCAGTGATTTGTCTTCATTTGGAATGCACTTATATTGGATGTGGATTTGCATTGACTTCCCCACACACATCTGCCAGCAATACTATCTATGGACTACCTGAATGACTTATTCACCACCATAGTATCTCAGACTCCATTGCTTTTGATAAAAAAATTTACTTGACAGCACAAATAGTGGAGCAATAAGCTTATGCTAAAACAATTCACTTGCTTCTTGCTTCACCATAACTCTGAAAAAGTGGACTGATATACAGTGAAATGCTTTTTTAAAAATTTTCTTTCATCACCCCAAAAGGAAACCCCACACTCGCCATTCTCTCTGCCCATCCACCCCACCAGCCTCTGGATTTGCCTGTTCTGTATGTTTTATATAAGGAATCATAAAATACGTGGTCCTTCTATTAAAAATATATTTTTGTTGATTTCTGAGAGGAAGGGAGGAGATAGAAATATCAATGATGAGAGAGAATCATTGATTAGCTGCCTCCTGCACGCCTCCTACTAGGGTTTGAGCCTGCAACCTGGGCATGTGCCCTTGACAGAAATCTAACCTGGGACCCTCTGTCCACTGAGCCAAACTGGCTAGGGCTGGAATGCCCTTCTGAAGAACTAGTTACAAAGCCAAGATGCTTTCCAATATACAATGCTTTTCACCCTCATTACCACAGTCTAATCACATAGAAACACAGAATGGAAATGAGATGTGTACCTCTCAGTATTACATATAATGAGCCTTTCACAAATGCTTGCTTACTAATAATTTGACTCTAGGAACTTCAGATTTAGAAGTCTGCATACCCAAGATGAAACCCTTCTTTGGCAAATAGTACAAAATCTTTTTTTAATTAGAAGTTTAGATTGCCACCTAGCTATTTTTGGCTCTTCATGATATTGAACCATGAGACACAGAAGGGACAATGTTTGTTTGCCCCCTATGCTTGTAATTAATTTTTACTATTATAGAAAAATTGATGTACTGATATGGAATGGAAGGGAAGAGGGGTATGCATGGAACACATAGAAGTCCCTGCTAGTACCGCCATGTCCATCAGTAAAATTCAATGGAGTCGTATAGAAACCCACATATATGTAGGCAATCAAATGTCCTGGTTTGCCAGAGACTGCCTCACATATACATTTTATAGCAGCATAGTTATTAACAGAATATTATACTCTCATATTCAAAAGTGTCTCAGATTAAAATATAAAGTATATAAGTGATGTTAACCATCAGACTCAGATTCCTCAGGATTTATGATATAGATTTGCCCCTCCAGTAAATGACTCCTCACAAATTAGGTACTGGTTAAGAGCAAGAGGAATATTGAACGGGCAATGGAGAACATATGTTAAATATACCAACCGGGCTTTGTGGCCAGCTGCAGAAATGACAGCTCTAGAACCTACCCATTTTCCTGCCTTGTCCTCTGTTATCTATCTATCTATCTATCTATCTATCTATCTATCTATCTAATCAATATAGATATCTATTGATATGTATCTCCACCTATCCTATGCAAATTAATTGCCACTTCATAATAAAGATGGAAGCACCCACAGCCAATAAAGAGGGAATGTGCAAATTGACACGACAAAGATGGTGCCAGCCGGATTCACGGAACCAGCCAGAGAGTGGGTGGGATGGCTTGGTATCCTGGGTCGCCCCAGTGACCCAGGAATGGGGCTAGGGGCAATTAGGCCAGGAAGGGAGGGAAGTTGGGGGTGATCAGGTCAGCGGTGGGGGAAATTGGGGGCAAGCAG
>NW_005357931.1:2743159-2747895 GCF_000412655.1 Myotis brandtii | reverse complement strand
CACGATATTTAGATATGTTGTGCTATTCAGACGTTTATAATGATCTGGCCCTCTAGCAACTTCAGCGCGAAATTATAGCTAATTTGCCTATAAATGTCAGGTGGTCATAATAATCTGGCCACTCAGTGTATATAGAGCATGAGATGCATACATATCTATATATCTATATATCTATAAATCTATATATCTAGGTAATATATATATATAATTTAGATATATAGCTATATGAACAGGTCCAGATACTATTATATAATCTTATATAATAAAGAGCTAATATGCAAATGGTCATCATGCCCTCACGCCGTCATGCCATAAAGGCTCAGACACTCAACACTGGGGAGAGAGGAATGGGGACCAGCCAGGCACAAATGAGCTCGTGAGAGAGGAATGGGGACCAGCCAGGCACAAATGAGCTCGTGAGAGAGGAATGGGGACCAGCCAGGCACAAATGAGCTCATGAGAGAGGAATGGGGACCAGCCAGGCACAAATGGGCTCGTGAGAGAGGAATGGGGACCAGCCAGGCACAAATGAGCTCGTGAGAGAGGAATGGGGACCAGCCAGGCACAAATGAGTTTATGAGAGAGGACTGGGGACCAGCCAGACTGCGGTCTGGGAGAGGGACAAGCCACCTGCCCTGCAATCCCAGGCGCCAGCAGCTGCACCTACACCGGCAGCCTGGGAGAGGGACAAACCAACACGCCCTGTGGTCTCAGGCACCAGTGGCTGCACCTGTGCCGGTGGCCCAGGACAGGGACAAACCACACACCCCAAAGTCCCGGGCACCAGCACTTGCGGCTGTGGCCTGGGAGAGGGACAAACTGCCTGACCCATGGTCCCGGGCACCTGTGGCTATGGCCCGAGCGAAGCCGCCCACCCATGGTCCCCGGTGGCTGCAGCCGGCCCAGGTGAAGTCAGCCTGGGTCCTGGGTGCCTGCGGCCAGCCAGAGGGAGGGAAGCCTGGGTCGCGGGTGCCTACGACCAGCCAGAGGGAGGGAAGCCTAGGTCGAGGGTGCCTACGACCGGCCAGAGGAGGGAATCCTGGGTCCCGGGTGCGGGGAAAGGCAGAGGCAGTTATGGGCGATCAGGCCTGCAGGGGAGCAGTTAGGGGTGATCAGGCCGGTAGGAGAGCAGTTAGGGGCAATGAGGCAGGCAGGCAGAGGTGGTTAGGGGCGATCAGGTAAGCAGGCAGGCAGTGGGGTTAGTCCCAGATTGCAAGAGACAGTCGGACATCCCCTGAGGGGTCCCGGATTGGAGAGGGTGCAGGCCGGGCTGAGGGACTGAGGGACCCCCCCCCATGCACGAATCTCATGCACCAGGCCTCTAGTATTATATAAAATATCTACCTGTATATGTATATGTATATGCTTCATTTTTCTTATTTTTATAGGGCATATTGATTGTGATTAACTATAACTTCATGCAAAATTTACTGTCTATAAAGATAGGATTGACATTAATTCTAATTCCTAGGAAAAATAATAGATGAGACTTGGGCCATTCCATTTGCAGGAGATGGTATGTGCATTTTCATTTGTTTGAGGCAGATTTGCCGTTTGTCAGGAAGCAGGTTCTTGCTACTATTGGAAAATTAAGTATGGAAAGAATATATAGATCCTGTGTCACACCTCCACAGTCAATTCAGCAGGTCTGGCAGTAGGGATTTTGTATATTTAACCATCACACAAGAAACTGGAAAACAAGTAGCTCCCCAGTTCCCAAATGGGGGGCGGGGGGCACTATGTTAGGAGAATGAAGTGCATCTCAGCAGAACTGCAGGCAAGTTTAGGATTTGCTATTCAGTGGGCAGCTAAACTTAAAGAGAGATTTTAGGGACCCACCGTTGTGCTGAGAATATAAAAAGTGCGTGTCCTGGTGTCTGCACATCTCCCCTCTCTCCTCCTGTGGCATCTGACTCCGTGTGGTCATTTGCACAGAGGCTTTGATGACCCGTCTCAGAGGCGTGCTAGATGCTTGGGGCTAAACAAACTGCAGACTATACACTTTTCTGCCAGCCCAAATAACTCTTTCTCTTTGATCAGCAGCATGGGGGCAGCCCCATCAAGATTTTAAGTTTTTGCAACGAGGTGGACCAGATCAAACCAGCTATACTTCACCACCCGGGCTTTCCTTAATTCAAGTTTGGAGTATAATTGAGGCTCCAGGAAATAGCAGATACTTTTAATTTGCTTTCTCTCTTCTCTGCTGCCTGCTGGAACACTGCCTTCGGTGAGAGAAAGATTCAGAAATCACAGGGAAAGAAAATATATTTTCTATACAAGTGGCTGAGTGCAGCTGTCATTTGGACTCTTCAGCAATCTAGCGAGCATTTAAATACAGAATATGCATTGTTTAACCACTATTACCACTTCATGCCAGGACTTTCCTGGTTGAAATGAACTGGGGTTAGGAAGGAAGGAAGGAGCCTCTAATTGATTTAGATTGCTTTGGCTGTTTATTTCATTTTTTTCCAATCTTATAGAGATATAATCCACATATAATAATGTACTAGTTTAGGGTTTACAACCTAAAGATCTAATCTTTGCAAAATGATTAGCACAATCGGTTTAGTTACCATCCATAACCTCACATCTTTACAAATTATTATTTTCTTGTGATGGGAAATTTTGAGATCTCCTCTCTTAGCAACTTTCAAATATACAATACAAAATTACAACAATAGTCACCACACTGCATATTGCATCCCCAACACTTATTTATCTTCTAAGTGGGTGTCTGGACCTTCTGACCACCTTCATCCACTTCCCCAACCATCCTCCCCTCAAGTCACTGAGTTTAATGATTGTACCAAGTAGTTCTAGATATTACAAGGCAAAAAGCTCAGTAATCAAAACTGTATACAGCCAAAACCGGTTTGGCTCAGTGGATAGAGCGTCGGCCTGCAGACTGAAAGGTCCCAGGTTCGATTCCGGTCAAGGGCATGTACCTGGGTTGCGGGCACATCCCTGGTGGGGGATGTGCAGGAGGCAGCTGATTGATGTTTCTCTCTCATTGATGTTTCTGACTATCTCTCTCCCTTCCTCTCTGTAAAAAATCAATAAAATATATTTTTTTTTAAAAAGTGTACACACACTTTGAACAACAGGTGGTAAATTTTTCTTCTAAAGGCTATTTAGCCTTCCTTCACGCATAATAAGAAACTCAGCAAGGGGAAGGAGGCAAACAATTATTTTTGGTCTTAAATAATTTCTTCCTGATACGTAGAAAATGTAAAATCATAGAGTCATAAAATCACAGATTATCAAACCTAGAAGAAATATTAAAGAACATTTGCTCCAACTGTTATTTCATTGCTGAAAAAAAAACAAACCACGTAACTTGTTCCAGATAAAACTGCTAGTTAGATTAAAATGGGAAGAGAAACAATGTAACTACTGATAACCAAGTTGGTATTTCAAACCTCTATTGAAGACTTTGGTTCAGAAAGACATCATATGACCGCTTAAGTAAAGATTCTGTGCTTGATGAAAACAGTGGTTCCATAGAAACTTGACTAGCATTGTAGCTCTGGAAGACAAGAAATATGTAGATATGGGACTAGAAACATATGATCTTTTTTTTTTCTCCCAGCTACTTATAAACCAAATGAATTTAACAGAACTTAATTAAAATGAAGATTATTGTTAATGGCATACATTTTTTTACTGATCTTAATAAAGAATCTGCTACTCATTTTATTCTGTGACCTGCCACATAAAAATGTGCATAAAAGACGTCATAAAACTATGGTGAATAAGGAAAGGAGGAAGAGAGGAGACATACAAGTAACATGATGTTGCTCTAACAGCTGCAGTTTCCACAAAGGAATTAAACTTCCTCAACACATTTGACGTAATAGAGGCGCTGGATGTGAGCTTGAATGCAGTTGAAACATCCTGCATGATTCCAATTATACTTCAGCCAAGTAAGTCCCAAAGTGCTCCATTGGACTGTGATGCTTCTATTGTTTATTGTTCAATGGTGTGAGGGATTGGACATAAAGATCATTTGCATCACTTAGCTGTGCAGTGGTTCTCAACCTGTGGGTCTCGACCCCTATGGTGGTCGAACGACCCTTTCACAGGGGTCGCCTAAGACCATCCTGCATATCAGATATTTACATTACGATTCATAACAGTAGCAACATTACAGTTATGAAGTAGCAACGAAAATAATTTTATGGTTGGGTCACAACATGAGGAACTGTATTTAAAGGGCCAGAAGGTTGAGAACCACTGGGTTAGGGGAATCAGTTGACTTGAACATGGCTAACAGAACTCAACTACAATTAAAATCAGACTCTGGGAAGGAGGACACTGGTGAGGGCTGAAAGTAGAGGGAGACAGAGTGAAGAGCTTAGAATCCTCAGACAAGAAATGACAGTGAATTATATCAGAGTTGAGTTGATACTGTAGTGTCTATAAAATCCTAAGGATTAGCATTATACAGAATAGTTTTCTTAACAAAGCAGAATTAAATATTAAATTAATAAGAAATGCTTACTTGAAAAAAATAAAATAAAATCACCCAAAATTTGGAAAAGTCCAAAACACTCCTAGGTACTGAATGGGTCAAAGACGACATTACAAAAGAAAATTTTCAAAAATATTTAAATAAGATAGTAAAATATATTTCTGCTTACTCATTTTTCATTGTTTTTTTAAATGTTGTTCTATTGCTTAAAGTATTACAAAGAGTATTCCATATGTCTCCACCCCCCCCCCCCCCCGCGTCCCCC
>NW_005357931.1:2718925-2742002 GCF_000412655.1 Myotis brandtii | reverse complement strand
AATTGAGCATATTGGTTCGGGTCGATTTCTGGGTTCTCTATTCTATTCCATTGATCTATATGCCTGTTCTTGTGCCAGTACCAGGCATTTTTGAGAACAGTGGCTTTGTAATACAGCTTGATATCATTTATTGTTTTAAAACAGCTTTACCATAGTATAATTATACAATATTTTTTTAGGTGGAATCAGAGCAGCATTTAGTCTAGGGCTAATTGTATTTCCCACTAGTGAAGCAAGATCCTTATGGGTTTTCCACCCAATGTCCTGTGAAACATGAAGTTTTCCATTATGACTTGTGGAAATGGGCATTAATTGTTTCAGCACTAGTCACTCTTACCTACCTGGTCTTCAGTAGTTTCCCCACATGATTCACTAATTATCTCTCTGCGCTATACTTGAGGGGAGCCCCCTGCAGACCCCCAAAGGTTTCTCTCTCTGACATCCTCTTTTCACTGCTGTGCTGTGAACTTTAGCCTCCTTGGTCTCCTTGGATACTCAGCACTGTCTCCTCAACTTAGGGAATCCACAGGGCTTGGCCTGGGTTCCACCTCCTCGTGCTGTGGCCCAGAACCTCTCAAGGCAGTGAGCTGGGGTAGTCATAGGGTTTACCTCATTTTGTTTTCCATTTCACAGGGGTCACTGCCCTTTACTGCTAATGTGCAGAGCCCTTTGGGAGAATGGTGGAAGTACAGCTTTTTCCGGTGATAGGATAAACACAATTCCTGTTATGTTACTTTCAGTTGGTCAGAAGCAAAGATCTATCTGCCTTCCATTACTTCTAAACAACAGTATGGTGGTTACCAGAGGGAATGAGATTGGGGACAGTAAAGGGTTAAGGGGGTCAAATATATGGAGATGGAAGAAGAGTTGGCTTTGGGTGGTGGGCACAACGCAATCAATATACAGATGGTGTATTGTAGAATCATATACTTGAAACCTATATAATTTTATAAACCAATGTCACCCCAATAAATTTAATTAAAAAGTGAGAAAACAAAAAAAAATGGAATTGAATTACCAACTAGATACAAAGTTGAGTTACCAACTAGATACAAAATTCTGCATCATGTCCTGCAGATTCACAACACTTTTAAGGTAAATGTGAGGAGGTAACTCCCTTCTAGGGAATATAGAACATAGAGGTTAATAATTGTAATAAAGGGGCAGAAAAGAAGAAGCATCCAATCAAGGAGGGCAAGGATTATGAAAGTCTGGGTCTGGCGGCAATGACAGATTGCTCCCAGCTTATGGCATTATGGAAAGTTTAATAGAGGAAAACATTTTTGAGTTGGATGGAAACTGTAAGATACCTAGGAGTATGCATGATGGTAATTATAAAGTAAAGGTAGATTGGTAGAAAGCCAGGAAGAGCGTTAGACGCAAGACAAAAGAGCCGGATGCCAGCAAATTCTATCAAATATTTATGAAAGAAGTAATAAAAGCCTTTAACAAACTCTTTCAGAAAAGACAGAGGAGGACCCTTTCCAACTCGTTTTATGAGGTGCTCATAACCCTGATATCATAACCTGACAAAGGCATTGCAGCAAAAGAATATTACAAACCAGTATCTGTTATGAATATTGACCCCAAATCCTCTAAGCAGTATTAGCCAGTTGAATCCAGCAGCATATAAAAAGAATACTTCATGGCCAGTGTTGTATACCCCAGAAATGCAAGATTTATTCAATCTTTGAAATCAATAAGTGTAATTCACTACATTAACACAATAAATGACAAAAAATCTCAAAATATCTAGAAAAATCAGCTGACAAAATTCAACACACATTTGTGGCTGATTAAAACCATCAGTAAACTAGGAAACTAACTCAATCTGGTAAATGGCATCTAAAACTCCTTTAGCATATATTATTCTAGGGAGCGAAAAACTGAAGACTTTACCCATATGAAAGGGAGCAGGAAAACTATGAATGGTCATTAAACACATATAAATGTGCTCAATATTATTTGTTATCCAATATATGTAAATTAGAATCACAATGAGGTCTTCTTACATTTCTACTAGGATAGCTAAAATTATGAAGAAACCAAAACCCAAATTTACTGAAGATAAGAAGAAATTGGGACACTACCAGAGGTAGGATTGGGTCTCTGTCAGTGTCAACACCACTTTGGTAAAGAGTTCGCTAGTTTCTTAAAATGGTATACCTACCCTATGATCTAGTAATTCTGTTTTCATGTATTTTCCCATGAGGATTGAAAATGTATGTTTACACAAATATTTACCCATAGATGTTCACAGCAGCTTCATTTATAACAGTCCACAACTGAAAAAATACTCAAATGGCCATCAATAGGGGCATGGATCAACAAATTACAGCATATTCATACAAGGGAATAATACTCAGCAATAAAAATAAATAGCCTTCTGATAAATCAAACACCATGAATGAAAGTGGCTGGACATGAAAGGAAGCATACCCTAATAACTCATTTGCATGAAACTTGTGAGAGGCAAAACTAATTTACGGTAATAGATTTCAGAGCAGTGATTGTTAGGGATACTAGGAAGGAAATAAAGGGACTTTCTGAAATGAAGGAAATCTTTGGTATCATCCTAACATCGTGAATTACACAGGTGTATGCATTTACCAAAATGCATTGAATTTTACAATTAAGGCTTATGCATTTTACTTTTGTAAAGTATACCGCAATTAAAAAAAAAAACTAATGGAAAGAATGATGCACGTATTTTCATGAGAATGGCAATAAATATTACAGAGTCCCAAGAAAATGAGGAAGAATTTCTGGATTCAACAGAAGTCGGTGACAGTAATACTCTAAGAAATAAAGGAATGTAGGGCTGGCATATTTTGTTTATAGAAATCCTGGAGAACCACGCAGAAGATTTATATTACGATGCCTCATGAAAGTAGGACCCACAGATGCTTTTCGAACAGTATCATGTTAAAGCCGTGTTTTCAGTTACATGCAGTTGCAAGGACATGTGTAGAGACTAGAATTAGGTTGTGGTAGAAAGGGCGCTCTGTCCTATAAAACCACAGCCCAGGGCTGCCTGTAAGGGAAAGTAGGATCCTGGACCACTGCAAGCTGCTAAGTTGAAGGCCAAGGAAATAGTGTAGTGTATGAGCATCACGGAACATGAACAAGTTCAAGGACATTCTTTCAGTGAATGAAGGACTCTATTCATTATTGGAATCTGGGAAAGGACTAAAGCCAGGAAGTATTCACACAGGAGCAGCCAGTCTATATCTTAACAACATAAGCATTGAATTAGCCTGAAGGCATGCAGTCAACACCCAATTACTGAGGGAAGTGCAAGGAGAAGGGACATTGCGGTGCACTGAATTTAAATGCCTAATAAATAGATGCCCTTGCCTTTTCTAAAGATGCAATTAAGGACCTTCAGTTCCAATAACAACATGCTCTGGAATTAAAATGTTGGTTTTTTACCCCCTCTACAGATGAAAGATGTTCCAGTACAAGTTTCATTCTAGTGCATTTTAAAAACAGATTAAGTTCACCATTCAATCTATAAAGTATAAAGCATGTTATTCTATAAAGTTAATCCTATGTGCATACAGGAGTCACAGTGGTGATTAAAAATAATAATCAAAATTGTCCCTCTATAAAAACCTAGAACTTATAATTCAGTTGAGGTGACAACTCATACTCACAAATATGTTTTTAGTTTTTATTTTTTTTAAGTCTTTGTTTGTTTGTTTTTTTAAATATATTTTATTGATTTTCTACAGAGAGGAAGGGAGAGGGATAGAGAGTCAGAAACATCGATGAGAGAGAAGCATCGATCAGCTGCCTCTTGCACACCCCCTACTGGGGATGTGCCTGCAACCAAGGTACAGGCCCTTGACAGGAATCGAACCCGGGACTCTTCAGTCCCCAAGCCGACGCTCTATCCAGTGAGCTAAACCGGCTAGGGCACAAATGTGTTTTTAATCAAAGATTTTACATATCCAAATGAATTTGTCCTAATTTGTCCTTGGAAGCTGATGTCTAAGTATTTTATTATTGGGCCATTATTGGACACCTTTAATGATTATGCTCAAACCTTTGACGTGTTATTTCACTAAATATCCTAAAGAATGGTAAATCTTTGCTCTTTGAATATGTGTTCAATTTTTTAAAGAAACGGTTGAAAGTTCCTTCAAAATAGGTATTTAAAATAAAGAGGGTAGGAATGCAAGATAATCCCACCATGGTTTACAAAGAAAAAAAAAGGTGTTGACAGAAACCAGCTTCCTTGTATAGAATATGTTCTGGCTCTGAAGAGAAAATCATTTTTTTAAAGGAACTGTGCTATCAAATGTCTGGATGTTTCCACATACCCAGCTGTTTAGCATTATGCGACTCCTTCAACCGGTTGATTGAACAGTGAATGTTTCCCTTTACATCTGCCTGTTTGCTGCTGTGTAAATACTACAGTTAGCTTTGTTATCATTGCTGCTGCAATCTGACCACACAAATAAATACTGCCTCATACAGTTCATTAATGTTTTATACTTTTCCAAGGATTACTTATCTTCTGTGTCCTACACTCTTATTAGGTAAGTGTGTCAGGTATGACTTGACCCACTTTTCGAATGAGACATGGTCTGTGCCTTGATCTCACTCACTGGCAACTCACGAAGGAAAGAGGGCTACTGGGCTGGTGCCTCTGCTGTGAGGAAGGAGCCCTGCCTTCTTGCTGACTTCCATGTTGTTCCCTAGGGCTGACTTGGAGGGAGGATCACTTCTGAGTGCCTCCTTTTCTGCACTTGTGTTCCAAGTACTGTTCTACATCTGTTAAACTTTCATTGCATTTTCTTCAAGATCTAATGTTTCCCTTTGTGTGTGAGAGAGAACTGAATATAAAGAATATTTTCACCTGTAAACAGGTGAAACCATTTGAATGTTTCCATCTCATTTCATATTTCATATTTCAATCTCTTTTTAAAATCCTTCTTGCTTTGTCTTATCATTACAAAATAGTGTTCTTGTTGACATAGGTATCTGAGTGAACTGACACCCAAAGTTAGTATTGTACTTATGGAGAGAACTCCTTCTTGGAGGATGGAGGACAAAGAAAAAATAAGATTATGTATTGGAGTTAGTTCAATAGAGTAAAAGAGCACCATGCCCTTCTAAGGCATACAAAGATTTTTGCAAGTGAAATCATACAGTAGACTACACCAGTAGCCTCTTATTAATTCAGTAATAGAAGTCACAGAGAATCCAAGTTGTCTGCTCTAAGATCTTGTAGAAAAGGACATACATATTTGGGAATGTAAATTGAGACCCTCTGTCATGATGCATCATTCCCCCAGGTTTTTTTTCTTTTTAATTGAATTTATTGGGGTGATATTGGTTAATAAAATTATATAGGTTTCAGTTGAACAATTCTATAATACATCATCTGTATATTGTATTGTGTGTTCACCACCCCCAAGTCAAGTCTCCTTTTTTCCTTCTAAGCTCAACTTCTTATTTTCTCTCATAGATTTGTTACGGGCACAGTTTTAAAATTTAATTTTGCTAAACCTGGCACATCCATCTAGTATATATTTAATTTAGTTCCCTAGGGTGTTTTTAGTTAACCATTATTGTTTGCTTTTAATGTCTCATTCTTTTGCCTAAATTGCACTTAAGCTTTCATAAAAGGGTATCCTGTAGATCATATCAGTGCTTTCAAAAGCAGCACGACAAAGCTTGTTGAGAAGGTGACGAGATTTGTCCTAATCCAGCGGTTCTCAACCTGTGGTTCCGACCTCTTTGGGGGTCGAATGACCCTTTCACAGGGGTCGCCTAAGACCATCGGAAAACACATATATAATTACATATTGTTTTTGTGATTAATCACTATGCTTTAATTATGTTCAATTTGTAACAATGAAAAGACATCCTGCATATCAGATATTTACATTACGATTCATAACAGTAGCAAAATTACAGTTATGATGTAGCAATGAAAATAATTTTATGGTTGGGGGTCACCACAACATGAGGAACTGTATTAAAGGGTTGCGGCATTAGGAAGGTTGAGAACCACTGTCCTAATCCATGTTACCAGCAGAATATACATATAAATTTATTTTAAAATCGTTTTCCAAATAGCTACCCCGTGATAAAAAATAACACTTACTACCTTTATGCAACCAAAGTAGACCTCAAATTCTACCGTGAGCATTAGGAGTCCTCAATGATTTCACACTACATTCCTTGGATGGAGCCTAAGGGAATAAAATTATTTCAAATAATAGTCAAATAGCTAAGAGTTTATGAACATGACTATGAGAAACTAACTGCCCTCATGACAAACCTGTCCCTTCTTAAAGAGAAGAAAGACATCTGCCCAAGGTCTCTCTGTTGTTGGGTGGTGACACAGTATATCTTTCAGGATTAAACTCTGAGATACAATGTCATGTGGCCAACCCCTTAGAAAAGGAAATGCAACCAGTACATATGCTCAGGTTCTTATCCATTTCCAATAACGTTCTCACAAAGTGTCTATTTAAATTCCAAGAGCTTTTCCCTGGTGCCAGAGTGTAGGTCAGAGAGAGAGAATTCTATCATATTTTTTGAACTGACTAATGCAATGCTTGCTTATCCATTTGAGAAACATTTATTATGTACATACTATGCTCCTGGCACATAGAGGTGAACATTCCAGAAAGAAACATAGATATACAAAGAGGCACAATACAATGCAATATGGGTTACCACAAACCTGTGAGGAACTTCAGCCCAGGTGGGAATGAACTCTGGGCTCAGCCACAGGGATAAAGGTACATCAATGCCTAATTTCACTCCCTTTAGCCTACTTTCCAAACTGTTCTACCCTCTCCAAGTTGGCAGCACTCTATGCTCTCCCTGCCCTGCCCCCTGGCTTTTCTGCAAAGATCTAGCTCCTCCATAACAAGGCTTTCAATTCCCTTCTCTTCACTAGATCATCTCTCTATATCACCACCTGTCCTTCTTTTCTGTTTTTACTATTATAGGATAAATTTACCCATCTCTTCCAGGTCCTCCAGGATTGGGCCTCATACTTGTTTCTTCTGAAAATTTTTCACCAGACTACAAATATGCCAAAGTATCCTATATGCTTAAACACAAAAGATACAACAACAAAAACTTTCATCTAACCAGCGGGGTTAAGTTACTTTCTTCTCCAATAACCACAACTAAAGCAGGCCTAGGCTGACTGCTGCCAATTCCCTGTCCCATTCCACTTTCTATTCAAATTACACTACACAGAGTCTCTTATGAGTTCAAATCCCATGGATAGTTCTCAGCCACCATTCAGTGTTCAACTTCACCAACATTTGACTTTGGCCCAATTCCTTATTTCCAAATTTCATAAAATTTCTCTTAAACAGCGCTTTCCTGAATATGCTTCTAGTAGATCTCCTGTACCCTTTAAATACCTGTGCATACATTCTTCCTCCAGCCCAAATCAAACATTGCTCCACCATTCAGTGTTCAACTTCACCAACATTTGACTTTAGCCCAATTCCTTATTCCCAAATTTCATAAAATTTCTCTTAAACATCACTTTCCTGAATATGCTTCTAGTGCCACCATTCAGTGTTCAACTTCACCAACATTTGACTTTGGCCCAATTCCTTATTTCCAAATTTCATAAAATTTCTCTTAAACAGCGCTTTCCTGAATATGCTTCTAGTAGATCTCCTGTACCCTTTAAATACCTGTGCATACATTCTTCCTCCAGCCCAAATCAAACATTGCTTCTGCTTGATATGACCTTCCTCTCCTCTGGCTGCTGAAATTCCATGCATCATTCAAGATCTAAAGTGTCACCCAGTCTATAAACCCCCTCTGTTAGCCAAAAGTTAGTGCTTTCTTCTATGATTCCATAGCACATATTTTTCACCTTCTGACTTTTGTTGTTGTTTCTTAAAATTATGGCATTTTCAAAAGTAGAGGGGAAAATATGATAGACACTGATGCTTCAATGAATAGTAACATTTGTCATATTTGTTTCAGATATATTTCTTAGGTAAAAAATTATACACATGACAACACCCTACTGATTTCCCAGAGAAATCCACTGCTATAAATAATTCTACCTAGAAGCAATAGACTATTTGTTCTATATTTTGAATGCCTATATGTTTGTATGTGTATTTATATGTGCATAATAAATACAGATAAATATGTGCGTATAGATATGCATATATACATATGTACATTATATATAAGCACTTAAATATATAATATTTATGTCTATGTTTAATTTTTTTATATAAAGGAGTGATGTACATAGTGCTTTACAACTGGCTTTTTTAGTAAACATTATGTTTAATCATTTATATCGATTGATATATAGGTTTACATGGTAGAATGGATCATTAATTTTAAATATACTTATAAATCCAATCACATCTATCCATTGTTCTATCACTGGACATTAAGGATTTTATTGTTTTTGTTTGCTCTATTATTCTATTACAAGCATTGCATAAACATTTAGCACACATTTCTTTGTTCATATATACAGCCATTTCTGCATAGTATACCTATCGTGCCACAAAGTCTGCATTTCCTGATAAGAAGTGACCTGTATGTGTTTTCTAAAGCTTTGCAGCTATTTTTTCACATGTAGGTTTATAATACATTCAGATTTTACTTTGTTAAAGGTGCAAATGTATTGATTTGTGTTGGGGATAGAAGACTGGAAAGAGAATGGTACATTTTACTCTTATTTTACTTTGATACATATCTCTATGAAGATGTTCCTTAAATAACAATGAATGTGGATTTTTACTCTATTAACACAAATTAAATTAAGATCCAAACATTTATTTCTAGAGTCAGTAGTATCAAACACATTAACAGTATTAATTCTTGATGCCCTGAAGAGAATAAATAAATAAGCACTGTACCATTGTAAGAGTTATAAAACTATTACAGAAAATTTGGGGGAAGCATTGCTTGTAATTCTAACACTGGAAAAAAATCACTGCAAGCCATTAGATATTCTTCTTCAAATAGCAGTGACAGAGATCATAATCAAAATATCTACATAATTATGTATCCTTCATGCCTCAAATATGAAATTTTTCTAAAATTACTATGCTTTTAAGTGTGTGATGCATGTAAGTATGTTGCAAAGGACGGATCCATGTCAGCTATGTGCTAGATCAAAGATCCTTTTTTCTTTTCTCTTCTTTTTTTTTACATTTGCCATCTTCATTATACTTAATGCCCTTGAGAACAGATACAATATGTTGGACATCTTTGTAAAAGCCAAAATTCTGAGTGGAGTTACCACACAGTATATGTGCTCAATTAGAACTGAATCTTGTATACCCAAAATACCAGAGCTTATAGAATTGGGACAGATAATGAGTATCTCAGAATAAGAATAAGAAGATTCAACTTTATGAGAAATTAACTGTTTTTACTGTTTCATAAATTCCTCTTGGATTTTGATGTTCTTGGAATGTAAATTACCAGCATAAAAACAGACATATTCTGATGCTTAGAATCATGCATTTCCAGGATTAGAACTTCTATTACCCTTTCACAATGAGAAATTCCTTTTCCTGTTCTGGAGGTTCACCAGGTGTAACCTTTTGATTCTCATATTATTTCACCACTTTAATAGAATCTCAAATACTCAATTCTCCTTAGAAATAAATGTCATGATATTAACCATGCATATTAATAACAGCAATTAAAACTTTCCCAAAGCTTCAGTATTTCAAAACAGCACCCTGAAACTCTCACTGTGGAAACTGTGCTAACCGTAAATATATATTTATACCTACAGATATTTAATTATATTTATTTTTGATGAACCAGAGATAGTTATGTAATAGTTACAGGTAAAACTGGACTTTTATGTATGTAGAATAAATTATATAATGTGTGAGCTGTTGGAACTCCTTCTCTCTAATATAAATTTATCTCCTCACTACCAGCAAATTCACCAGGAGGTACTCCCACCTGCCAGGTGGCCAGGTTAGCCTAACTGCAAATCCCTCAAACTACACAAAACCATGGTATCACCCACACAGGTGTCATTAAATGCTGCATGCTTCATATACATAGCAAGAATAATGAAACAGGGCTCAAAAACATGAGTTCTAGAGATTTCCTCAGCTACATTGAATTCTGTGACCATGGACAGATGAAATCAATTATCTGGACTTTATATGATCCATTCTTTAAATTAGGATAACGCATATTTCCTAACTATATCAATTATGTTATGGATGTGTGCTTCAAAAAATAATGATTGTGGCCCGCCAGCATGGCTCAGTGGCTGAGCATCAACTTATGAACCAGGAGGTCCTGGCTCGATTCCTGGTCAGGACACATACACGGGTTGCAGGCTCGATCCCCAGTGGAGGGCATGCAGGAGGCAGTTGATGGATGATTCTTTCATCATTGATGTTTCTATCTTTTTCTCCCTCTCTTTTCCTCCCTGAAATCAATAAAAATGTATTTTAAAAAATAAAAAGGAAAAAAATGATTGTGTAAACAAGTTTTTTCTGCTCCCCCTTCTCTTTTCCTGCCCCCTCACCCCCCCCCAATAAAAGAAGTCTGAAACTAGGATTTCCAGGAGTACTATATGGTTTTATGAGTTTGCTGGGGACTCAGGCTTCTTCTAGGTCTAAGATAGTCCACAGTACTCAGTGTCCAAATGGTTGCTTACGTTCCAGCCATAATATTCCAGGTAACAAGACAATGGAAAGGTCAATAAAAGTATGCAAATTAGCCTGGCTGGTGTGGCTCAGCAGCTGAACATCGACCTAGGACCCAAGAGGTCACGGTTTGATTCCCAGTCAGGGCATGGCTAGATTGGGGGTATGCAGGAGGCAGACAATCAATGATTCTCTCTCATCATTGATGTTTCTATCTCTCTATCCTTCTCCTTTCGTCGCTCTTTTAAAATCAATAAAAACAAATTTTAAAAAGAAAAAGAAAACATTACTTTTTAAAAAAATCTGCAAAGTAATCCACCTATATTTTAATGTGGTTTCCAAGAAGCTTCCACATAATCTTTCTGCTTACACTGGCCCATCTTTTGCCATCCAATTTGTAAGGGAAGTGAGTAATACAGTCTTAGGGGGCCACATGTCCAGCTCAAAGTTGGGCATCTATCTCTAAGGAAGATGGAGTGAGGACATCTTAGTTTAGTTGATGACCAGTTGCAACTCCATGAGTAACTCCAAGGCCTGGGCAGGAAGTAAGGTGTAACTTTCATACCTTAAGAATTACAATTCTATAATCTTCATCTATACAAACGCAAAAGATCCTCGCTATATGCACATGCACACATATATTTACCCTGCCTGTCAAATTTATGAATATGAAAATCTAGCATAAAAACACAATCTTTTTTGATATGCACAGCTTTTTAAAAATAACATTTCCATGAGGAACTAAAGCTTTAATATCTACGAAGTTCCTAAAAAGGGAAAAAAACATACACATACCACAGAGCTCAGAACCTGCTATCAATTCCATTCACAGTGGCAGAATGGCTCTAATAGCAAAGACATTTATGAGTCATAAATTACCATTTATAAATGCAGTGTTTAGTGTTCATTTCAATGGACGACATATGGTCGCAACATTTCCAAATAGCTTGAACTGATAAATAGGTCACTGAAGTGGTTCAATTTGTTAAAATGCTAACACATTAACTCCTGCAGGAGTCGGGCTGCAGTTTTGCATCTGAAATGCTGAGCAGTGACTTTGAGATTGCAAGATGCTACCTTTGGAAATTGGGCCAGGATTTATGAAGTGGGCCTTGCAGTCCATTTTTCATCATGATTTATATGATTCAATGCGGAGAGACTTAGTGATCCATCAAAAAGAACCCCACTTGTTTGCCTTCATGTTTCAGAATGAAACTGCCCTCAATACCAACAATGTCGCACTATTTTAGTTGAGCTGCTTCTGAGTTATATGTAGTGGATGTAGGGGCCAGAATGTTCCCAGTTATTTTAATACAAATTAGTGAAATTATTTAGCCCTTTTAAGGGTAAAAAAAAGTACAGTAGAAAGGTGTCTGGTCTATAGTTGGCACATTTATAATAAACATGAACTTAGTCTGGACCATAAGGAGTTAATAACAATAGCTGAATAAACTGAAAAGAAAAGGAAAAAAAACTCTTCTCAGGTCCTTCAGAGAGCTTAGGTCACAGGCAGAGCTGCTGACCCCAAAACTGGACAGTTAGCTCAGCGAGTGTTGCTCAGTGGTTTGCACATTGACCTATGAACCAGGAGGTCATGGTTCAATTTCTGGTCAAAGCACATGCCTGGATTGCAGGCTGGATTCCCAGTAAGGGTCATGCAGGAGGCCACCCAATCATCCATGTTTCTCTCTCTTCATTGATGTTTTTCTCTCTTGCCCATCCTCTCCCTTCCTCTCTGAAATCAATTTTTTTAAATAAGAAGGAGAGATGGGCAGGTAATGTAATTCACAACTTGCCGGAGTGGAAGCCCATAGCAGAAGCTCCTGGAGGAACCAGTACTGAAGGAGGAAAACTTGAACTGCAATTGACTAATTGCTAGGGCCTCAATGTGGACTGAGAGTTGTGAGCTCCAGGAGGACCCAACCTAAGGGGAGCACCCCAACATTTTTGTGAGTTTTACCTCCAAGAGTTCCACCAGATTCTCACTGTGAATATCAGAGAAAAACCCTCCTGGGTTTCGAGCAGGGGGAAAGAAAATATTATCACTCTGAAATATGCAAGAGCATTCTGTACTTCTTGATAAGGTCTGCCCTTAAGAGAAACTATTTTACCAGAGACAACGAAACTATTGGGGATTTATAAGAGCCTGAGTTGGGGAAGAGAATTACCCAACTCCAGCCTGCCCTAGCTTTCCCCACGGAGAAATGGAAATACAGAAATACCCAATTCCAGCCCCTCCTAGCCCTCCAGTGGAGGAAGGGCAATACCCAACTGAGCCCCTTCTAGCCATCCTGTCTAACTTCAGATGAGGAAAACTGAAAAGTACATGTGAGATTCACCACCACAGCACAGCCTCACTAAGAGCCGGAGACCTAATCATAGAACTGGAGAAGGTTCTCCTCCTCCCACATCTTATCACTTCGTTACTAAGGGCCTATGTACTGCAGTTCCTTTTACACAGTTACCATGTCTGGCTTCTGACAATGAATTACAAGGCATATTAAAAGGCAGAAACACAGTTGACGATACAGTGCAAACATCAGAACCAGTCTGGGGTATGGTAGGGATGTTGGAATTATCAGATGAGGACTTAAAAATTACTATGATTAATAGGCTAAGGGCTCTACCAACAATAACAAAAAGCAGATGCTATGCAAAAAGAAATGGACATTATAAGCAGATAAAGAATTTCTAAGAAAGAATAAAAATTAAGTGCTAGAGGCCAAAAACACTGTAATGTAAATAAGAATGCCTTGATGTGCTTATTAGTAGACTGGACATGACTCAGGAAAGGATCTCTGAGGTTGAGGCTATGTCTATGGAAATTTCCAAAATTGAAAAATCAAACAAAAAATGACTGAAAAAATAAAACAGAATATCCAAGAAATGTGGGACAGCTATAAAAGATCTAACATATACATAATGGGAATACCAGAAGCAGAAGTAATAGAAAAAAGAATGGAAAAACATCTGAAACAATAATGACTGGGAATTTCCCCATATTAATGTCAGATATCAGTCCACAAATCCTGGAAGAGAATACCAAGCAAGAAAAAAAGGGCAGGGGAGTTACATCTAACCTTTTTAAAGAAAGGTTATTTGTAGAGGAGCTATTATAAGAATCACATCAAACATTTCCTGAGAAATAATTCAAGCAAGAAAACAGTGGAGATATTTAAAATATTGCATGTGAAAAAACCAACAACCTAGAATTGTGTATACCATTAATTAATTTTTTGTGACGTGAACAGTAAACAAAAGGTTCTCAGATGAAAATTGCGAGAATTTATTGTCAGTTGACCTGCCTTGCAAAAAATGTTAAAAGGAGGTCTTCAGAAAGAAGAAAATTATATGGGCCAGAAATTCAGATCTACATAAGGAAGTATAGCAGTAGAGAGGGAATAAGTTAAAATAAATTTAAATTTTAATTTTTTATTCTTAATTGATTTAAGAGCTAACAGCTTTTTCAAAATAATAATAGCAACAGTTATTTGATTATGTATGCTAACACACACACACACAAATAAACACTTATGTATATGTAAAATGAATGCTATCGATGATACAAAGGACAGGAGGAAAGCATTAGGAATTTTTTTGTTATTATGAGGTACTTAAACTACATGTCACCCCAATAAAGTTAATAAAATTATTTTAATTATAAAATTTAAAGCACAATACTATTTACATTAAAACCGCTGAACTGAAATACTAGGTATAAATTTAACAAAATAAGTATATAAGATGCTCCACATCATCTTATTGAGTAAGATGAATATGATGCCATCAGGGAAATGCAAATTAAAACAATGAGATACCACTACACACAAATTAGAGTCTCCAAAATCTATAATATTGATAATACCAAATACTGGCAAGGATATGAAGCAATAGGAATTCTCATTTTTTGCTGGTGGGAATGCAAGATAGTATAGCCACGCTGGAAGATAGTATAACAGTTTCTTATAAAAATTAAATATATTCTTATGTTCCTTAACAAATAATCTAGATGTTCCTTGGTATTTACCCAGCTAGGTTAAAAATCTATTTCCACATAAAATACTAAACATGGATGATTATTGAAGCTTTATTCAAAATTTAGAAGCAACCAAGATGTCCCTCAGTAAGTGAATCCATAAAAGTCACTCTGTCTACCTCGGCAATGACAGTCTCTCATTAAATCTACCATCTCCTCCCAAGGTCTGATTCCCAGCTGATCCTCTTCATCATCTAAAATTTCTTGCAAGAAAGCCTGTAATTTATCCCCACGAAAACTATTAAATGCTGTTACAAATGCCTGTTTTCTCCTTCCAGAGCCCACCCCACCCCTTTTGTTTTCCTGAGGACAAGAACCATGCTTCTCTTTCTCTCATCCCATTGTAGAGAGGCAGTGTGGTATAATGTTTATGCAAAATGACTTGGGAGCACATTGTTTAGAGTTGAATCCTAGCTTGAACACTTATTAACTGCATGATGCTTGGCAAGTCATTTAACTTCTCTCTGCTTGTTTCCTCATCTGTAATATGGGGATACCAATAAAATCTACTGCAGAGGGTTGTTGAGCAAAGGAGGAGAAATAAGAAATAAAAAGTGATTCAAAGAGTGAATGACATATAATAAGCCATCCAGAGGTCTTAGCTTTTATTATTGCAACACTGCACTTGCCATGATGTTACTCTCCCTAGGAAGACTTAGAATGTCATTTTTCGCTCTTGTAAAAGAAAGGGTCTTGTCCCGATGGAAAGATTATATGCAAGTGATGAGGAGCCTTTGTGGGGTAAAGGGCTTTCTCTGCAGCCTTGAAATCATTATAAGAAAATATTTTCTGTCTTCTTTTCTATCTCTGAGACTCTGACCTCACTTGAAGATTTGAAAAGAGATTAAATTCCTCACAGCCCAGTGTTATCTTCTGCCCAACCCAAAGTCAAAATTGTTCATAATGGTCAGCTCTTGCAGGAAAGAAATCACTTTGTACATTTAGATTTCATCAAGTGGACAGATGTGGTTGCTCCTAGCTGTGACTGATAGAGGCAAGAAAATAGTAGGTGAAGAGAGAAGTCATAGACAAACAGAGTCCTTTTATAAAAGATCCCGTGCTGGCTGTGTTCAATCTCCAGGGCAGTCATGCAGATCTCGGGTGGTGTAGGCAGATGTGGTCAGGAGAAATATGACTCTAAGAACAAAAACTCAGCAGGAAGAGTTAGGACTAGGAACAAGGAGGCTCAGATTCCAGATTATATGGTTCTAGATTATACAGAACCATAAGGGATGATTAGAATCAGAGACTTATTATAGAGATTTGTCCTTCTCAAACATGAGAGCTGGTAAAGCAGCATTTGGCTCAACTGTTTTTCTACTTTTGCATCTTAACCTGAGTCTGAACTCACAGAGCAGACAGCAAGGAAGAAAAAATGAACATGACTCAAGGGTAACTTGAATCTGTGCCTATATTTTACCAGACCCAGGGAGCAGGCCTAAGCTGGCAGTCAGACATCCTTAGTGCTGCTGGGGAGGCGGGAGAGGCTCCCACCACCTCCACTGTGCTCGCCAGCTGTGAACCTGGCTCAGGGCTTCTGGCTGAGTGGTGCTCCCTCTGTGGGAGCGCACTGACAACCAGGGGGCAGCTCCTGCATTGAGCGTCTGCCCCTGGTGAGCATCATAGAGACCGGTCACTCTGCTGTTTGGTTGATTTGCATATTAACCTTTTATTATATAGGATTCCTTTTTAAAAATATATTTTATTGATTTTTTACAGAGAGGAAGGGAGAGGGATAGAGAGTTAGAAACATCGATGAGAGAAAAACATCAGCTGCCTCTTGCACACCCCCCACTGGGGATGTGCCCGCAACGAAGGTACATGCCCTTGACCGGAATCGAACCTGGGACCCTTGAGTCCGCAGGCTGACGCTCTATCCACTGAGCCAAACCAGTCAGGGCTATATAGGATTCTTATGTCTCTTCTCTCAGACAGGCTAGTATTTTTTACCCTGATTTATTTATCCTTAGTTGAAAAAATTCCATACAATGAACTAAGTATTGAGAAAATTTCACCGACTTATTGGATCATACCATTTCTATTTTGATAGAAAGTTACAGAAAGTGGAGCGTGCTTATAAAACAAAAACATAAACTAACAAACAAAAACAAGGCAGCAGTGGCATTTCAGGCACCAGAAAAATACTAAATGAGAGTCATTTCCTAGTGCCTCCCAACATCCATTATTTAGATAATGTACTAATTACACATGTGTCTCCCTGGTCACCTCTTTAAATGTTCAACAACATATTATAAAAGAACAAAGTAGAGTCAACAGAACTAAGTAATGGCATAAAACAGGCTAATTTGGTAAATACTTATTTACATTGATATTTGTAAATGAACAAAAATGGCCAATGATTTTCAATAATTGGTATTCCTGCCTATTAAGCTATAAAAACCATCTTTGTATAGTTCTCTTAGAAGTCAGACCCTACAAAGCTCCTTGTTTCCTAGACTCCTCCACAATTCAGCAGGGCTTCATTCAGATGAGGTTGGTCAAGGCAAGGGGACCTGGAATCTGCAGGCAAGGGAGATCTGATTTTGATTTTCAGTGAAAATCAAGCCATAGACCTGAAAAATGTTGTTACAGATACCAACATCTCCTTTATAATGTTTCACCGTGCTTAGATTGGACAATGTTCTCCTGAATTCACTTCCCTGCATGCCTCTGATTAGGGCTGGCCACTAGAGAGTTACACCAGATGAGCAGGAGTGAACAGGCGCCGTGTCTGTTCTTTGGACGTGGGTGTGGGTCAGGCCCTGTTACTGCTCTCACAGGTTGTACAGCTCTCTTGGCTCACCTTGCTGGTGAGGGCAGAAATGGGGAACATGCCTTCTTAACTCCCACAGGAGCTCTTACTCCAGGTTCTCTCCATTCTGGGTCAGGTGTGAGGGTAGCTCCTCCAGGAAGGGGCTGGCTATTTCTGCAGGTCCAAGGAGTGAAGTTGGAGCCTTGGAAATGAGGAGAAGTCAACATGGGTCTAGTAAGATAGAGGCACAGATACAAGATACCCTTGAGTCATGTTCATTTTTTCTTCCTTGCTGCCTGCTCTGTGAGTTCAGACTCAGGTTAAGATGCAAAAGTAGAAAAACAGTTGAGCCAAATGCTGCTTTACCAACTCTCATGGTTGAGAAGGTCAGATCTCTATAAATCTCTGATTCTAATCATCCCTTAAGGTTCTATATAATCTAGAACCATATGAGTTTTTGTTTTTAGGGTCATATTTCTCCTGACTATGTCTGCCTACAGCCACCCGAGATCTGCATGACTGCCCTGGAGATTGAACACAGCCAGCACGGGATCTTTTATAAAAGGACTCTGTTTGTCTATGACTTCTCTCTTCACCTACTATTTTCTTGCCTCTATCAGTCACAGCTAGGAGCAACCACATCTGTCCACTTGATGAAATCTAAATGTACAAAGTGATTTCTTTCCTGCAAGAGCTGACCATTATGAACAATTTTGACTTTGGGTTGGGCACGGAGCGGGCCTAAGCTGGTAGTCGGACATCCCCCCGAGGTCTCTCAGACTGCAGAGGCCAGGCTGAGAAACACCTCCACCCCCAAGTCGTGCACCAGGCCTCTAGTCAGATATAATCATACTAAAGGTAAATTTCCCTATGTTCAAAGTTTGCCCCTGGAAAGTGTTATGTCAACAATGATTATTCATCACCTTCAGAATACAGTGGATGAAAATTACAAACATTTGCAAAGACACATTTCTGATCCTCTAGATCCTCATCATAAAATTAGAAGAAAAAGACTTCTCTTCATTGACCTTCATCTGGAATTTCCCCTAACCTGGAATTTACTCCTATCATAAGGGAAGTTGCAGGCATAAAGTTACTAGGATTATAACAGCATCCTAAGAGCTCTATTTGTTTCAGGTTGAAGAATTAGTGTGTCATTTGTCTTCATAGCTTCTGACTTAATTTCTGTTAATATTGCTTATTATTGGTTTCACAAAGAAATTCCTCCTAATGAGTTATGCTGGTAGTACAAAAGGCTGGATGGGTAATGTCAGAGTATCAGCAAGTGGCAAACAAAGAGAAAGGTTGGTACACTATGTAAGTAGTTTTCACACCGCTTTTTAATTTATTTTTTTTATTGCTGAGTTAGAGCAGGCACAACTGTGGGTCATCGGGCAGCACAACCAAGCTACTCACAGTTGGGATGATCAATGATATCATTTTGGAAAAGATGCCCAACCAGTGGCAGAGCAGTTCAAACTTTCATTCTTTGTGTATTTGAAGAATGGCTTTGAAATGCCTTGTATGTAACAACTTTACTTGGTATAGGAAGACACAGATTTATAAGACAGCTCCTGCCTTCTGGAAATATGCAAGAAAAAATTTAAAAAAATAACATAAAACTTTTCTTGAGGTAATATGTGTCTATCACAGTTATGGCACAAGGGAGAATTTTAATAAAGATTAGCTGAAAGGATTGTTAGTGGCCAAAATAGATTGGCCTCAGCATCCACTGAAATCTACAAAGGCACTTGAGCATCCTTTTCAAGTGTAACTGCTCACTGTTTCACAGGTAGTCCCAACAAGTATAACAAGTATATAATTTGTTTCCTAGACTTGCAGAAGATTAGGGAAGGCCAATTCAACACAAAGGGGAGCCTGAACAGGCACACAGAAAAATACAAAAGGTGGGAAATGGAAAACTGATAGTAGTGGGTATGTCAAAAACATTAGAAGTACACATGCAATAACAACAAACAGATGAACACAAATACCTATATCATTGAGAAGTTTTCAGTGTGGTATAAACAGTACTGCATAGCTTAGAGATTAAAAGGGACATACATACTACCAGTAAATAAGAGTCAGCTAGTATTTGAGCACTAGGATTTTTTTCACATGTTTATTTCATTCATTCTTCACAAAGTCATTCATTCCAGTTAACAAATGAGGGGATGAAGTCTCCAAGTAATCAAGCAACATATTCAACATAAATCATGAATATGAAGTTCAAGATGTTAAATTAATTTAAATATCAAATTTTGATTACATCTCTGAGTTTCAGAGCTGCTTGGGAACCACTCTGTTGAGGGGATACATGATTAAATATCTGTAAATGACATTTAAGAGTTTCCTAATGTTCTAATCTTATTAGAGGTAGATACTTTTAATTCAGAGAACAGTAAGTATGGCCAAATCCAAATACGTAAAGAAACCAGGCACTTTCTTCAAGAATGGCCTGTCACCTAGACTGCTGACCTGCTCAAGGACAGAAATTTCTGCTGACTTCACTCCCAAATCCTTACGATTCAGCAGAATTCCAAGTAAAGATTTAATATTCAATCAGCGTGATTGAGAGATGGCTGATTACATTGCATTCTGTTTTTTATATGTTTAATTGTCCCCACACCTAGTTCCGTAAAGTAATGAAAAGTGATCAACGTAGTCTTTCCCTCTTTTTTCTTTACTCTCTTCATCAACTCCTCCTTCTACTTCCTCTCAGAAGGATCATTCCGACAATCTCTTTCCATGCCCCACCCCCTCAGAGTGATCATAAACGCACACTTTCAGTCCTGATGACTTTTCTGTTCCAGACACCCCTGTATGGTGAAATCACAGTGAGGAAATCCTCCAAGTATCTCATATGAATTGTAAATAACCCTAAATATTCTCTTTATACCAGCTCCTTTAAAAAAGTTAACTCAAAATAATGTATCTCATTGCTCAACAGGACATGATGAAATGGTTCTGTTTATATAATCTGGTTTTAAATGGTCCAATTTTATTATGCATTGGAATTCAAGTTTACTTTTCTGTGCTTTGATCTTCTTTATTTTCACCTTGCATCTACTATATTTCTGAATATCTTGCAATGGTATTTAGACTACTTTGTATGTCATATGAATTCCCTAATAGACCCTAGAAGGAGACAGGGAACCCCTATCTGTTTATATATTTGTTTTTACAATTAAGAGCATGGAATATGAGGGCTAGAGTGACCTGTGCTGTTTATAAACTTAAGACCTTAAACAATGTGCTTGACATTTTTAAGCCTTAGGCTTTTCATTTAAGGAAAGGGAATAATAATATTTACCTCATGGTTTGGTCATAAAATTACATGGCATAACTTATTTAAAGCATATACTGAGCTTTCAATAAGAGTTTTACTAATTCATCATGATTTTATCTAACACAGTGTCTAAAATAAGAAAGGATTTAAAGACTTATTGATGATGATAATACCTCAACAGAGAATAAAAGTCCACTTCTTCATCCCCACTGTATTAACTAGTAAAACACAGTCCCAACTGCCTAGTAAATTCCACATTTGCTTGTGAGTTCTGTGTGAGTTCTTGGCTCTCCAACTATTAAAAAATGATGACAATTTAGTTCATTTCATGTTTCCTTATTCCACATTTCAATTTCCTACCTTTTTACCCTCCCAACTGCTCTATAACCTCCTGAAATTAAGGTGGCTGCCACATGACCTCACGGAAGTGTAAAGAAGTTGTTGGGTTTATAATAAACACATGCACTTGATTTTTAGCTCAGCCATAAGTTAGCTCTATAACTTTAGGTAAGACCAGTAGCCACTCTGTACCTTAGTTTATATAACTACAAAATGGGGTGTAAATCCCTGCTTACCTTGAAACTTGTTAAAGATTGAATGCAGTAAACATTTTTGTGTGTATGAAATATGCTTGACATGCATGATGATGTCTGAATGTTAGGCATTCTATTATACTTTGTGAATATTCTTTGCCCAAAATGACTCAATTCCATGTTATTTGTCAGCCTCTGACTTAATTATTCTTATGCAACTTATTAACTAGCTAAAGGTGCTACTAGTGTGTGTTGGTACTTAATGGATAATGGATATAGATATTAACACAATCCAGATAAAACATTTGGGTTTTGATAGAATGCCTCAAGTTACAAAATGTAATGATCAGGAGTGAATCTAGTGAAAACAATAGTTGTCTCTGAGCTCAAATTGGAGAATTCTGGGCAATATATTTGACACAAGTTGGACTTTTTGGTGCTATAAAGTAGTTTTATTGTCCACCTCCTTTTTGGTGCTATAAAGTAGTTTTACTGTCCACAGAGATGACTTCCTGGTTGAGTAGAAGACCCAAACCATTCTCCCTTGCATTAAATCTTACATCTCTTTCCCTATGCACCAGGAATAGAAGCAGCTTTTGATTTCATGGTTGTCTATTGCATGATAGATGGAGTAAGAGGCAAACTGCATCATGACAAGGGGTGGGGGAGGGAAGTTGACTTCAAATCTGATTTAATTGCAAACAAACAAACAAAAAAGGTTAGCTGTTTGACAAATGGCACCTTATGGAAAGTTAATTGAAGTGTGTCTAGATGTAGCCTCCTCAGCCACTAGGGGTCAGAATTACACAGCACACTCACAGAACACAGACTGCTGGTGGGCCAAAAAGGAGGGACCAGAAATCACCATTTGGAAATGGTTTGAGCATTGTGTGCAGAGAGTACACTGAAACAGCATTTGCCATCTGCCTGCCAGGTCTAATTATATGTTAAAGGGTAAGAACATGCAAATGGCACATAGACTTGCTCAGGCTATTTTTCCAGTTGTATTTTTTTCTCTATTCCCTCATAAGTTACCACTGGGAACTGGATTTGAAAGAGGTTCTCCCCAACTCTAGGGGTCATTTCTGACAGCCACCATGGCAGGACAATTTGCCATTAAAGAATTTGAAATCTTCTGGGGAAACAGGATGAAGAGAGCACTATGCATGGTTAACCTAAGGGAAGTCATTACAAATACATCTATCGTCCTAAAAGCAAAACAATAAAACAACACAGTGAAAATATTAAAAATGGGGGAAATGCCAATGTTTTTTAATATATTTTAAAAGAATTATAGAGAGTACTATAAATATCTCTTGGTTCATTAGAAGCTTTTCCTGATTACCCTACAATTTCAAAGAGGTCCACATAATTGTTTTAATTTACTGCAAATAACAAGACATAAGGACATGAGGAGTGTTTGTCTTCCTCATTCTCAATATCTTTTAATATTGGAGAGTGGTCCACGCCTGTCCCTCCAGTTTCACTGTGGCCTTCACTGCAGCCTCTCTGGTTTCTTCTGCTACATCCTGGGCGTTGGTTGGTTAACTCTATCTCTCCTCACAAACAACTAGTCACAGAGAGCTCTTGTATGACCTAAATATATTCCCCTCATCTTCTTTTCCCCTTTCCAAGGCTTTTGGTAAAAAGTCAATTTTTTGACATTTTCTTTATCTCCCTTTTGTATTAATAACCAGCAGTTTTCTTTTTCTCTAACTGTACTCAAATAAATCAAATTGTGTATATACTGGAACAGAAAATTTCACAGTTGCCAAAAAGTTGTTCAAACATAAATTCACATAGCAATTTGGTAGAACTTGT
>NW_005357931.1:2703348-2718599 GCF_000412655.1 Myotis brandtii | reverse complement strand
GTCCCTCGGCCCAGCGCCAGGGCAGGGGGTGCGGCATGAGGTCCCCCGTCAAGCTCCACTGGGCGGGGGCTGTGACTGAGGTCCCCTGTCAAGCCCTGCGGGGCGGCGGGCACTGCCTGAGGACCCTTGCCCCTGCCAGGCACCATGCAGCCTCAGGTCCCTGCTGTTCGGTCGTGATGTTATGGTGTCCTGGCTAATTTGCATATTCCTCTATTTTTTATATATATATATGTGTGTGTGTGTACATATATAATATAAACATATATATGTGTACATATATAAAGTATATACACTTTTTGCAAAAAAATATGCAAAAGTAGCAAAGGCATAAAAAGTATGTCATTCTGGAAAGAACAGTGTAACCAGAACATAGCAGGTTCATAGAAAGATAGAGGGAGAGGAGACTTGCTGTGTAGACAAGACTCAGATCTGCAGTTTTAACTGCCAGTCATCCCAGTAACTATTCAGGGAACAGGGAGGGTGCTGTACAACTCACTCCCAGGAAGGTGACTTCACCAGGTATAGCTGTGAATGACTTGTGCATGAATAAATATATGTGATATATACATATATATATATATATATTATATAAAATTTGAATTCTGTTTAGACAAAGCCATCACAAAAACAATCAACACAAATAGGAACTACATTTTTTGCAGATAGATAGGCAGTGAGGTACCATGAAATAAGCACAAACAGGTGGACAGGTGAGAACAGGTAAAAAACTGTTTAAAATTCATGATAGAAAACAAATATCTGAAAATTACTAAGATTTAAAAAAAAGTTTAAAAAGTAAAAACAACCCAATAAAAATGGCAATGCATATAAAGGCAGTTTATAGGACAAGAAATGCTAAGGTCAGTATTAGAAAGAATCAACTTCATTGATAGCCGAGAAATAAAAATTAGAACAGCAGCTAAATATAATAATGGTTTTGTATGATCTTATTTGCAGAAGTAATAGCTGCACATCCAGAATATTTCACTCCAGAGTTCTTCCCCAAAGTTAACTACTTTTTCAAGTATTAAATTTATTCCTTTGAACTTTTATCTGAAATAATATATATAAGCACACGTGAATATCACTCAGATTTATGGATTTGTGGCGATACTGGCTGTTTTTATGTTTCTAAGAGGAAAGGCTTTGTTTTGTCCCCTCCAGGTCATAGATGCCTTTGCACAGGGGCAGTTTTTTATGTCAGCACCTATAAAATATTTATGTTTTTTCTAGAATTACAAAGCACAGGTGCATCTGTAATTTAATTAACCATTCCTTTATTGATAGATATTTAGGATCTCCATAATGTTGCACTGTAACACAATAATGAAACAATTTTTATACGTTACCATTTGAGATAAATATTTCATCATTAAGATTGCCAATAAAAGTAATTGATGATATCTGGGACGACATGGACAGAGGCAAACAAATACCTTCTTATACTACTAGTGGGAGAATAATTGGCAAAAACCTCTATTGAGGGCAACCTGGCAGCATCTAGAAAAGGAAAAAAAAATGGAAGGAAACACACCAAAATTTTCACTGTAGTTACTTCTGAGAAGAAGAGTTAGAGTACAGGAGATTGAGCACTTTAGAACGAATTTAACTTTTTACTACATATAATGCCATATTGCTTGAATTTTTACAATAATTATATATCCCTTTTTAAAGAAAATATAAAATAGGAAATACCCTTTAATCTATATATATACTGTATACTATCTTATCCACTTGGAAATTTACAATATCCATTAGCATACTGAAATTCTGAGAACCCCCAAGTTATTCAAATACTGCATTGTTTATTCAAATAAACTTTATTAATATACCCATAATTGAGTATTTCTGTAAAGCCCTTTAGAAAAACCATGCTGATTGTTGAAGAGTAGCTATCAAGGAAGAGAGATCTTCTGAAATATCAAATTTGCTCAAAATCAATGACTCTCAAGGTTTCCATGCATATCAGGCTCATGTCTTTAGACTCAAGAGCAAACAATCTCTAAGGGCAAATTACACTTCTCAGGCCTGGTTTCTATAACTCTGTGATGAACTTGGTTTCTCAGGGCAGTGCATACTCCTAACCACAGTATGTGGTCCCTAGGGGAAACCAAGAAATCCTGGGGCCCAGTACAATGAAAATCACTTATTCTACTATGCTTAAATGTGGCTTGAGCAAAAGGCTTTAAGCATGAGCTAGATACAGTATAGTGCCTTCATTTTCTCAAACTACAGCTCCTTTTAGCTCTCCTCCCCTGCCTTAGCTGCTGACATTCAAATTGACTTTTCCCATTTATAATAGCAGTTGCTGTCTTGTTTTTACCATTGTCCACCGAGACCACTGCTGTGATTTTCTACTCATGCACAAGATGGAAGAAAGTGTCCCGGAAAATGCACCACTTATTCCAGTCATTTTGCTAAAGGACACTCAAGTGTGGGTAAAGGCATCAGGAAAAATGACAGAGCTTCATGCTGCTGTCAGGAATTGCTTCCTCGTTAGTTCCCAATTTTCAGAAATGAGACCAAAAACCCATGTGCTCTCACCTTTCAGAAAAGACAGACATGAGCTATACTATACATCTAAACTAAAGCAATGACCAGATTACTTTTTAAAAATTGTAAAATAACAAAATGGAAAAAGAAAAGGAGAGAAAGCCTCAGTGATACAAATCCCTTGGCAGAAACACCAGAATTTTGAGACAATATTACACTTGATCTAAATGTCAGTCAATGACACTGAAATGTTTGCTGAGTGCTTTGTGCTCTGCATGTTCTAATCTAGGCAAAGGGAAGGCGTGGGAAATAGGGTAGAGAATGCAAAAGGAAGAAAAGAATAAATAGGGAAAAACAGAGAGAAAAGGAGAGAGAAAGAATGTTTCTCAAAACATGTTTTGTAAAACAACAGTTTCTTTGATGCTAAAAGGTAGTATGACAAAAACAAAACAAATCAGAATCATCAGAAAATGACTCTGAGGTCAATTGAATGTCAGCTTCTCCCAGCAGTGGGCAAACTATGGCCCGCGGGCCAGATCCGGCCCGTTTGAAATGAATAAAACTAAAAAAAAAAAAAGACCGTACCCTTTTATGTAATGATGTTTACTTTGAATTTATATTAGTTCACACAAACACTCCATCCATGCTTTTGTTCCGGCCCTCCGGTCCAGTTTAAGAACCCATTGTGGCCCTCGAGTCAAAAAGTTTGCCCACCCCTGGCCTATACTCTGAGAATATGTTTCCTGACTCACCAAAAGGGAGATATATAATTTGCTACATTTGAGATGGGATCATTTTTATTGACTGCGAGTCTATTAACATTGGGAAACTATCCTTTTGAGGAAGGTGATTAGGAGACATCAGAGGTCTCTAGCTCTGTTTTGGCTGCTGTCTAGTTATATGACTTTGGAGAAATCTCTAACCTTCCCTGCACTGATGTCTCCCCATCTGTAAAGGAATAGAGTTGCCCAAGAAAGTCCCAGAGGCCTCACTACCCTTTAACTCAAACATGATAGTACATCCCTTGGTCCTCACTTATGTAGCACGAAATTGGTAATACTGTTTCAGACCACACCTTCTGGACGGTCATAATATCAACGAAAACAAACCGACCAGAAAGACTTTGGCTCTGAACCTTGATCCAGTGGATTGAAAAACAAAAAGAACTCCAGGTTTGACATTTGGTGGTCATTAAAGTCTTCTAATTGTAGTTGTCAGAAGTCTCTGGTCAACTTTCCATTGAACTCCCTGCTGAGGCCATGTAGACCTTGAAGTGTGTGGAGCCTCTTCCTGTGAGGTTGTCACATTTCTCCTTATCACAATGTGAAATATCCACATGAAAACATTTGGAATTTCAGGTATCAGCTTCAACATGTAAAGAGCTTCGAAGTTTTCGCTTCTGTCCTTCAAACAAGGAAAAGCTAAAAACATTGAAATTTAATTATTTTAGGCCCATCAGCAAATAAAGTTCATAGAGCAAACTGCCATCGGGAAATCTGGAGAGACAGGGGCACCCTTGTAATCAAAGCTGGAGATCTTGCTAGAGTCGTAAACTGGTGGGAACATTTGATGATGGCTTTGACAAATTGCTGGAGGCTAAGTTGGGCCTAGGGTGAGGGAGAAATCCATGAGGTGCTAGTCTAAGGGCTCCACAATATCATAAGTTTTACCACCAAGTTCCTTACAGGTTTCCATGGTGAAGATCCAGGAAAGAGTCCCTCATGACTTTTGCAGGAAACAGAAAAGAATAATCATTGTGAAACACATGCAAAGTTTCTACATTAAGAAAAAAAAAAAAGTTAATAGCCCTAGCTGGTTTGGCTCAGTGGATAGAGCGATGGCCTGTGAACCCAGTGGTCCTGGGTTTGATTCCAGTCAAGGGCACATACCTAGATTGGGCTGCAGGCTCCTTCCTGGCCCGGGCCCTGCTGATCAGGGCGCATGCAATCGATGTGTTATCTCACATGGATATTTCTCTATCTTTTCCTCGCTCTTCCACTATCTCTCAAAATCAATGGAAAAATATCCTCGGGTGAGGATTAAAAAAAAAAAAGTTAATAAAATGATTTTTCCCTCCAGGGGCATAGACTTTATTAGAGCCTTATCCCAGATGGGAGAAGGGCATTCCCCCATTCTCATTCCAGCTCAATCTAGGCTTCTTCTTTTACTCACGTGGGGAAAGTATATGTAGTTAGCAGGGTCCAGGGTTTCAAGGATATAGATTTGGAAGCCAGTAGTCAGGGAAGAAAGTAGGTGGCAGAGTGGGGGAAACTATACCTCTGAAGAAACTCTGGTGAAAGTCAGAACAGATGGATAATGTAAGCAGGGAAAAAAAATCAACATAAGACTAAAATTTAATCAGAACATTACTAAACACTTGTCCTGCTTCACATGTTACCACCACCAACGACAGTGTCAGAGTGGATTAAAAAATCAAATTACATGTTGTCTGCAGGAAACCCACTCTCTATATAGAAACTTAGGTTAAAAGCAAAGGAATGGAGAAAGACACACCATGCTAACACTAATAAAAAGAAAGCTTGAGTAGCTCTACTACTTTGAGGCAAAGTACACTTCAGAATAAGGAAGACTAGCAGAGATAAAGAAAAATACTACATAATAATAAAGGGGTCAATGCCCAAAGAAGAAAGAATAACTTAGTATGAACCGAAAAAGAGAATATTGTGACACATGAAGCAAAAATTGAAAGACCTAAAAGGAAAAATAACCGAATTCACTATTATAGCCAGAGGCTTCAATATCCTTCTGCCAATAACTGATAGATTATGTAGACAGAAAAATCAGTAAAGATATAGATGATCTAAACAGCAACATCAATTAAATTGGTCAAATTGACTTTTATAGAATACTTCATCCAACAACAGCAGAATACACATTCTTCTCAAGTTTCCCTGAAACATTCACAAGATGGACCAGATTTGGGCCACTAAACACACCTTAACAAATTTAAAATAATAAAAGTCATACAAAAGATGTCCTTAGACTACAATGGAATAAAACTAGAAATTCATAATAGAGAGATACCTAGAAAATTCCTAAATATTCGGAAATTAAAAACATTTCTAAATAGCACATAGATCAAAGACGTCTCAAGATAAATATAAATATACTAGAGGCCTGGTGCACGAAATTCGTGCACAGGTAGGATCCCTAGGCCTGGCCGGTGATCAGGGCCGATCTGTGGGACAACCAGTGGGACGACTGAGGGACCCCAGCTGGCACCACCTTGGCTAGCCAGGCACCGGCCCCACGCCCCTGCCACCACCACCGCCGGTCACCTCCCTCTGCAGGGTGACCTGCAGGGCGATCAGGGGGCCCCTGCTGGCACCCGCCTTGGTTGGCCTGGGGCCTGTGGGCTGGGGACAGCTCCTGCACTGAGCGTCTTCCCCTGGTGGTCAGTGCACATGATAGCAACCGGTTGTTTCACCGGTCGTTCTGCCATTCAATCGATTTGCATATTAGGATTTTATTATATAGGATTTTTTGAGCTAAATAAAAGAGGAAATATAACTTATCAATATTTGTGGATTACATCCAAAACAGTGCTTACAGAAAAAATTATAGCATTAAATACATGTATCAGAAAAATAGAAAGCTCTGAAACCAATATAATGTAAGCTCCCATTTTATAAAACTATAGAAAAAAAGGAGTAACTTAAGCCTACAACAAGTGGAAGAAAAAAACTAATACACTTTAAGTATAAATCAATGAACTAGAAAACAATAAAGAAAATCAACCCAAACCAAAAACTGGTTCTTTGAAAAAGTCATGGATTGGACAAGACTCTATGGATGAATAGATCTTGAGGGGTCAGTTCAACAAACAAAAAATAAAATGTGTACTATTCACAAACTTTACAAAAACTTCATAAAGTAAGGTCTGTGATTTTTTCCCATAACTTTAGATAAAGTATAGAAGACTATATGGTTAACCAGATCATTCTATTCTAAAGTATATATCAAAGGAGGGAATAACATTAAAAAGTGAGAAAGCCAAATATATTTTCATAAAAAGGACACATTTGCTGCATTGTAAAGGCCAGATTACAATTGATCTCTGGTTAGTCACACATGTAGTAAAGAAAATTTTTATCTCTGCTCTTTTGCTTATTAGATGTTTTTCCTTCTGGTGTTTTTTCTTGGTACTTGGAGTGATTTGTAGGCCAACATTTAATGGAAGAGGCATAGTCCACTGGGGTCATACAAAGCCTAACAGGAAATAGGAACAGACAACCACTAAAAGAGATAGACTATGTAATTCCAGGTAACACCCATGCTTTGGCTGCAAAATCGTAAGGCTAACTTAGGAATTTAGGGGACAAAGTCACATGGTAGAAGACAGCTCACATAATTTTTAGGAGCTTGAACAAATGGCTTGGCATCTACTCAGTCAGAATAAATCTGAAGTCATGTCACAGTCAGTCTAGAGAAGCCACCAAAGGCACAGACCTGTAGCTTATCTCTAACTTCACCAAAATGGACTCAGTCTATTTTCTCCTTTGGATAGCCTAGCATCCAAATCTTAGGAGGGCACGTCACATAAGTGGACATAGGGCATACATTTATGCTCTAGCTACAAAGGAGGATGGAATAGTAAGAATAAGGCATACTGAGCCTCCTCAATGGGATGCAGGCTCTGCTGCTTAAGTTGGGAACTTCCCAAACACAGGAATAGAGTTTACCTGTTTGAAGCCCAATAGTATGCAAATGCCATCACAATTCTAATTTTACTAAGAGTATAATTCTTTTAAAAATAATTAACTCATGTAATTACATCATGTTGAAGATGAAAGAAAAAACTGTGATACCAGACAATGGTAATATGTACTTATATACTCACACATATATGCACATACCTGGTATATACATATAGGCACATATATATTATGTATGTCTATCAGATATAGATATATAAAATATGCATGAGCTGTTAAATGAGTGTGCAAATGTATGTACATATGTGTGTACACTCACTCTACTATTCTGACTACAGAGCTCATTGCAGAGAGAGTTAATTGATACTGAGTTATTGTTCTTTCCAGCCCGGATACAATCCTTATAAATACTATGATCCAAGTACCTAATGCTAATCAGAGTTGGCATTTAAGATAAAATCTACTAGCAAACATAAAACCACATTATTGTACAGATGAGAAATCAGAGACTGAAAGACCTTAAAGCACATTCTCAAGTTACTTATCAAGACAGATAGTTAATGGAAAACTCAAGGCTAATGGCTAATAGCTAACATTTATCTGGCTCCTCAATCTACCAGTCACTCTTCCGAGGGCTTTGTGTGTAATAATGCATTTAATCCTCATAACAACCATGTAAGATGAGCATTATTGTAATTCTCATTTTACAGCTGTGACAAGCCAAGCACAGAGAAGTTATCTGCTGATTCAGGATTAGAATCCAGATCATCTAGAACCAGAATTCACACTCTCTCCTATGATGCTAAACTTCTCACAAAACTTAAACAGGAGGAGGAATTCTGTCTTTAAAAACTATTATCAAATGTCAAAAGTACCTAAATATTAATTTTCTTGTTCACTCAGAATTTGTATGTTACAGCAACTCCTAGGTGCTGAGTTGTTTTTTAATCTTTTTTAAAAAATCAAAATTCTGCTTAATAAACATTCCTCAATTGCTAGAAGTCTTTTTCCACAACCTCAAGTAATTATTTCACTATTCACAAGCTATTGAATATAAAATTATTGGCCATAGATTTTCTTCTTAGTCTTTCAGTCAACAAGACACTCTTACTCATTTTCACTTCTTTAATAATGTACCCTCATGTTAAAGAAGAAAAAAATAATCTCAAGACATGGAATGGTTACTGGTATTATCTATGGTTTTTATTATTTTTAAATTTAAAAAATGATGAGAAGATACGCTTCTAAAATGAGAAGATATGCTTCTAAAATACCTTTACAGTGTACAAACAACCTCTCAGAAAAGGGATATTTCAAATAATTTATTGGAGAATGTTTAAGATATTTAATCAAAGACAATCAATATCCAGAAAGTATGTAGGAAAACTCATATACAGAACTGGATGTGGAGAGAACTCTAGAAATGGCAGAAGGTCCTTCTAAGTATTGAGGAGACTGGTGACCGGAACAGGCTTATAAAGAAATGATCTGGTTGGGAGAGTAGATGTGAAGAGCACTATAAAGTATTAGAAGAAATAGTACCTATAGCTCACTCATGGCCGGATATAGTTGCTGTTCTCAAGCCAGCCAGGAATAATTCATAATTCAAAGGGCATTGGGCAGGAAACTTAATAAGACTCTTGCCTCCATAGCAAAGAATAATTGGCCCTATACAACATGATGTTCTAATCTTCCCTGATAAAGCTTAAGAGCAAAATTTAAAAGTTTCTAAATGTTTCCAAGTAAATTAATTGCATCTCAAGACAAAGTTCGGTAGTATTTGTAGGATAACAAAAAATATCCAACACCCAGCAAAGTAAAATTCACAATATCTGGCATCTACTCAAATATCATTAGGCATATAAAGAAATGGACAAATACTACCCACAGTGAGGAGAAAAAGTCAAAGCTGATCCAGGTGTAAAAATTAGCAGACAGAGACATTAAACATTATTACTATATCCCATATATTCAATAAGCTAGAAGATTAAACCTTTAAATAAAGATATATGAAAAAGATCCAAAGTAAAACTTAAGACATGAAAACCACATTTTCTGAGGACAATGTAATAGTTATTTTTTATGATATAAAAAATACACTGAGTGGGATTGATCCAGATTAGATATTGCCAAAGAGAGATTAGTAAATTGAAGAATAGCAAAGGAAACAATTAAAATGAAATACAGAGAAAAAGTATCTCAAAAAAGAAAAAAAAAGAATATAGTATCAGGAAATGTGGCTAATATACATGTGACTGGAATTATTGGAAAGAAGGATAAGGCATAAAAAATTGAACAAATAATGACCAAATTTTTTTTCCAAATTTGATGGAAATAATTCAAATCCAAGATGCTCAAGTATTAGAAATATTAAGAAAACTATAAGACATATCATAATCTATCAATCATGATAAATTATTATAGAAATAATTTTTTAAAATCTTAAAAGCCCTCAGAAAAAAAGCAGAAACAATGCAAACAAATAAATAAGAATATAGCAGAGTCCCTATCAAAAAACAATTCAAGAGAGATGACAGTGGATCAACATCTTTCAAGCAGTGAAAGACAAAACCCTCAACCTAAAATTCTCTAAGCATAGAAAAAAACTTTCAAAAATGAAAACAAAATGAAGTTTTTCTCAAAAACAAAACAACTTAAAGAATCTGACAGCAGACTTGCACTACATGAAAGAAAAATGATGCTAGGTAGAAATATGGAGCTGCACAAGATAATATATCATGACACAAGTAGGACTTCTCCTAGGGATGCAAGCTTACTTTAAGATTTAAAAATTATTCCATACACCATATTAACGAAATAATTAAAAACCAATATGATTATCTGAATGGGTAAAGAATATGCATTTGAGTCCAGCCAGCATGGCTCAGTGACTGAGCACTTACCTATGAACCAGGAGATCACTGTTCGATTCCTGGTCAGGGCACATGCCCGGGTTGTGGGCTCGATCCCCAGTGTGGGGTGTGCAGGAGGCAAGCTGATCAATGATTCCCTCTCATCACTGTTTTTATATCTCTCTCCCTCTCCCTTCCTCTTGGAAATCAACAAAAATAAAATGATATGCATCTGACAAAATCCAACATTTATTTCTGATAAAAACTCTCAGCAAACTAAGACTAAAAGGAAGCTTTTTCAGCTTGATAATAGCATCTCTGTGAAACTCACAGCCAGCATCAGATTTAGTAATAGAAGATTGAATATTTCCCTCAAAGATGAGAAACAAGGCAAAGATTCCCACTCCTAGCGCTTCTATTCCACATTGTACAGGAAGTTCCAGCCAGTGTAATAAGACAAGGAAAATAATTCAATGACATCCAGTTGAAAAAAATAATAATAAAACTGTTTATTTGCAGATGACATTATTGTCATATTAAAATTTTGATGAAATCTGCAAAAAATATTAAAACTAATATGAGTTTTCAATGTTGAAAGATACAAGAAAGATATTTAAAAAAATCAATTGTTTTCTATGTAATAGCAAAAAATACTCAGAAATTAAAATTTTATAAATGCCTCTTTAAAGTAACTGCATTCAACCAGATGACCTTTACTTAAGGATTCTCTCTGTGTTGTCTTAGTCTTTTTTTGTCTCCTTCTGTCACCATTTGTCCTCCCTATGCCCTCCTCCACCCCCCACCAATCTCATGGACACAGACAACAGTGTGGTGATTCCCCCCAGCAATCACCGGACTGTTGTCTGTGTCCATGAGTTAAAAAAAAAAAGAGAGAGAGAGAGAAATCTCATATGCTGTCTTAGTCTTAAACAAAGGAGAAGAATGTGTTTCCTGCTATATTCCATAGATCTCTGCAAATAAATCAAAAGGTAGTTTTCATTTCCAGGGCATGACTGAGAAAGGATTCTAGTCTCTTGTTTCTGTTAAATTATGCATATAAATTTATGTACACGCTATTTTATCATGACAAATGCCTTTTAGATAAGTAGAAATAATGACTAATATGCAGAATTGTTTTTACTGACAACCTTAAAGGATAAGAGGTCAGGACGGCCTGCATTTTTTCAGATAACATTCTTCCGCTTTCCCAATTTCAGATGAGTCAGGATAGTATATGCTTCCCTTATGTCTGTGAGCCATCAACGAAATGTATTTCTGATTCTATATCTAATAACTTTTTATTCTCCTGGGTAACTACTTTCAAATTCCAACTGCTCACCTTAGTGCTTTAAGTGAATGAAGTATAACATGTAAGAAATATATGGGAACATAGGACTGAATCAATTTTATTGAAGAATTCTTTAATAAATTAAACAAAAACACTGAGATGCTTCTGGTTTGGTTTTTTTATTTGTTTGTTTGTTTTGCAGGGGTAAGGGGTAGGTACCCTCTAGGCTAACTGCTTAAAATTGCCCTGAGAGACCAATGATAGTTGCAGTAATTCTTGGGGCACAATTTGAAAAGGCAGGTCTAATAGAATCTTTCATTTTATTACTTACAAATGCTCACACCGCTAATATTAATTTTTCTAAAAACTTTTATTCCACAACAAACCTCCTTTGGACTTTCAATGAAATGGATTTACTTCCCATGTTGGCCTTCCAGACTCAGCTCATTTCCCTTTGATTCTGAGTGATTTATGCTACCACACTATGATATACCTGCCTATATTACAAAGAGGCAGCCAACTTAATCTACCAAGCAACTCAAGCTTTCGGTAAATCTGATATTTTCCAGTTGATATTAATCATGTCCCGTGAGTCTTTATTCACATGGCATCCCTTTGTTATATCTTAAGCGACCCAAAATATAGACAGTTGTTGCCTCTCGGAGATTCATTTGAAGATTTCTGTTTGTGTATGTATTAAATTCTCAGATACTAAATAAGAGTGGCAAATACTTCTTGACTGACAGGCCAACTACAACTTACTAGAAATGACTGAACAAGGCTTTTTTTATTTTTTAATAAGAATTATGAGGCAGTATCCCATCTCACCAGAAAAGAGTTTCATGACTGATTAGCAAAGTATGTCATGCGCTCCAGAGGGTTATATTTTGGCACTCACGCCATATATATGCCATGCCTTTCCTGAATTTTATGAGAAACCCTGGAAGGCAGAGCCATAATACCATATAACTGCCTTCCCTGATTAAGTACAACCAGCTCCCTAAACTTTCACACTGACTTGCTAGCTCCACAGTAGTTATTCTTTGAGATTTGTCCCTCTCACTCCTCTCTCCCTCTGTCTTAATTTTCAGCCCAAATGCTGATGCACTGTCCTCTGAGTTTGGGTCCATGTAGGGTCTTGATCTATTGCACAATAAATGTTCTGCAAGAACATGGCATTCAGCTATGTTGTGCATTTGACTAATGTGTGAACTTTTTTCAAATACAGATTCCCCCAAAATTTGGCAATTAAGTTTATGGAGTGGCTTAAGAGTTTATATATTTTTCAAACTAGGAAAGAGAATATGGATGTTATATCAACCTTTCTAAAAATAATGATATAAATGAGGTCAAACTTCACCTATGCAAGTTACTAGAAAATATAGAGGAACTCTGCATTATTTGAAATTACTCAAGATGGTATTTGTTCTAGATGAATTTCAAATTGTCTAGAATAAATTTGTAGGTACACAAATATATATACTTTCATGATACATGCATAATAATTTGAAAAGACTACAAATATCCATTAGTGTAGTAGAATTTCACCGAATATACATTTTAATAATATAAATAGATTTTGATCTAGTAATGGTCAGACTGAGCTTACTTTGCTGGATAAGCAATAATATTTGTAATTCAAAAAAGTTCCAGGAAAATAGAGACAGCAGTAGCTGAGTAATTTTTGAAACTCAATATAAAAATAGAAGGAGCAATAAGCTAACAAAACAATAACATCATCAAATGAACAATATTTATGACAAAACTAAGTAACAGAATATCCCTATGAACTCAAAATAACCAGGGGAGCCCGGCCAGCATGGCTCAGTGGTCATGTGTCAACCTAGGAACCAGGAGGTCACATGCCTAGGTTGTGGGCTAGATTCCCAGTGGGGGACATGCAGGAGACAGCCGATCAATGATTCTCTCTCATCATTGATGTTTCTATTTCTCTCTCCCTCTCCCTTCCTCTCTGAAATCAATAAAAATATATTTTAAAAGATGCCAAGGGGAGCACACTACCAAATGTGAAAATTTGCATTCTCTGAACACCTGAACAGAAGAAAGCAAGAAGCAGTGGGATGTCTTAGAAGCAGTAAATCATAATAATAAAAAATAGCCAACAGGTATTCATTGGAAAACATGGCAAGCCAACTGAGAACAACAGTTGAAAATAGTGGGATTTTTGCACATACCAATAATGGGTCAAGACAGAGATGATAGTTTAGCTTCATGTACTCTTAAAACTCTGTCGCAGGTTCCCCCAACCCTGGGTCTTAACATCACATTAAGGAGAAATTGAGTAGGACAAGGACATGAGATGGTAAGAAAAGTGAAGATCCAAATAAAAGTCTGATTATGAAACAGAGCCCCCCAAAACCCTCAAAAAATAAAAGCCTATATTTCTAATGATGCTTAAATTCAATAGCTAGAAAGCCAACTTTGAACCTTGCTTCTTTTTAGTTTAAAGTAAACTGATTTAAAAATATGAATAAGGTATCAAGAAAATATTAAGTTCAAATTCCATGCAAAGTTTAGGTAAGAATAAAGAGAATGAGGAACAGAAAATATTCCTATAAAAAATAAAACAGGCCAAAAAGATATATATCAATGCACTGTTTTTTTAATTGATTTATATTTGACAGAAAACATTGTGTAAGTTTAATGTGATGCAATATACTATTAAAATATAGAATTAAAACTTAAATATAGTATTTCAAAATTAGCTTTCAAATGATATAAAGTTAATAATATAAATCATCATTAGAAAAACAGACATGAGTTAACAGAATTCAGAGAAGAATTAGAACGAAAATTAAAAAATCACTTTAGAAACAAGGATTAACTGGGGGGAAGGGAAACCCAAAATAATGAATAAGTACATCAAATAATACATGGAATAAATAGAAGGTAAAATAAGAAAGTGGTTTAAATAAAAAACAAGTGAGTAAATATACTTGAGAGAATGTGACAAATATCAAAGATAGTCAATGAAGATTCAACATACAACTAATTGGAGTCCTTAAAAAGAAAATCAAACCAAGGCAAAACAACAACAACACAAAAGCCAGAAGAAATACTAAAACAATAAATCAAGAAAAATCTTTCCACAATAAAAAGTGAAACCACACATAGAAATAGTATACAGTGTACTTGAAAATATTAACTCAGCATAACAAGAAGAGAATGGCAAACATATGAGCAAAAAATAATACTACTACTAATAATGGTGATAATAAATGAAATTTTAAAGTGTTTTAAGAATCATTATTAATGTTGTTTGGGTTAGAATTATTGTTCAGATACCCTTATGTATGAAAAGGGAAATAAAGTTAATGTATAATTATTGGATGTTCTAATTCTATCACCCCCATTTTTCTTGAGAACCCATTTTTCTCTGTGTAGAACAAAGAACATGTAAATTAGTATTTAAGTTAGTTAAGTTAAAAATCCTGTAGTCCTTCCCTGGCTGGTGTGACTTCGTCATTTGGGCATCATCCCATGCACCAAAAGGTTGTCTATTAGATTCCTGGTCAGGGCACATGCCTGAGTTGTGGGCTAGATCTCCAGTAGGGCGGGCAGGAGGCAGCAAATTGATGTTTCACTCTCACATTGATGTTTCTTACTTTCCTCGATTCTTCTATCTCTAAAAATCTATATCTATATCTATATCTATATCTATATCTTATCTATATCTATATCTATATAAGTCTGTGGTCCTGAACTTGAAAATATCAATCTGAATTCAAAATATGCATATAGAGTCTGACCCTATCCACTCAATGGCCTAGTAAAAATAACCAACCAGTAGCAATGAACATCCTTCCTAAGGGCTTGAAAATAAATAGAAGACAAAATGGAAGGAAGAAAAGAAGGAAAGAAGGAAGGAAGGAAGGAAGGAAGGAAAGAAGGAAAGAAGGAAGGAAGGAAGGAAGGAAGGAA
>NW_005357931.1:2680990-2701094 GCF_000412655.1 Myotis brandtii | reverse complement strand
GGTGACTGAAGCTCCCAACCTCTCCTTTTTTTCTTTTTTTTTATTCTGGGATTTATTTACCTTCTATAGCTGTCACTGGAGCTGAGAGCTGGCTCCAACTCTGAGGCCCGGCTCCAGCTCTGAGGCTGCGGCTGGCTGAAAGCAGGTATCTGGGTTTGCTTGGCTTCTATAATTGAAACATTGTTGCCATCACTGCTGCTCTAAGCTCTGAGGCCAAAGCTGGTTGAAAGCAGGTATCTGGAGCTTGTTTAGCTTCTATAATTGCAACATTGTTTCTTCGAGTGCAGCTCAGAGGCCAGAAGCGGCAGGCGGGGAACGTTGGCTTCCTCCATCACTGGAGCAAACAAGCCTCCTGTTTGCTTCAGCTGCCTGGCTGCCGGCCGCCATCTTGGTTGGCAGTTAATTTGCATATCGCCCTGATTACCCAATGGGAAGGGTAGCGAAGTTACGGTTAATTACCATGTTTGTCTATTATGAGATAGGATAATAACTCTCCTTTATAAAGTTATTATCTAATCTAATAAAAGACAAAAAGGGTAATTGACCATAACTTCGCTACGCTTCCCATTGGCTAATCAGAGCGATATGCAAATTAACTGCCAAGAAAGATGGTGGTTAACCGCCAAGAAAGATGGTGGTTAATTTGCATACGTAGGCACCAAGCAACAGAACGAAGCCGGCTGACCCCGGGCAGGAGCAGCGAGCGAAGGCCGGCGTGGCGAGCAAAGAGCAAAGAGGGAAACCTGCCGCGCCGGCCTCCGCCACGCCCCCTCTCCTGGCGAAGAGCGAAGGCCTGGGTTCTGGGCACCGGAGGAAAACTGGTGCCAGCAGCCAAGGGAAAGGGCCCCTGAGGGGCCCCAGACTGCGAGAGGGCACAGGCCGGGCTGAGGGACCCACCCGAGTGCACAAATTTTTGTGCACTGGGCCTCTAGTAATTCATAAAGAAAAATAAAATATTATTAAATGTCACTCTTTTGCAACCCCAGTGAATTACTGGATGTACTCATTGATTGGTAACATTTTACAACATCAGCAAAAGAGAGATGGTCAGATATTATGTTCTTCCTACAGTCTTGCAATGTACTACTGTTAGCTTTGGCAAAGAAATGACACCTAAGTGCAATTCTGTGTCTGCCCTCTTGTGTTTGCTCACAATTATGCCTAAGAAATCTTTTTACCACATAGCATACAAAAGTGAATGAAGCTATAAAACAGATTTCTGGACCTAACTCAGTCAATTTTGGCATCTGTGAAATGAAGCATCTGCACTAACTGTTATCTGTGTCTGTGTGTCTGTGGTATGTGCACATATGCATATGTGAGTGTTCCCATTTCTAAACAGTCTAGAATTCAACTATCTTGTCAGCTTTACTCAAGTATGAGGTGGATAATAAAAAATGTCCATGTAGATTCATTTTCATCACACTTTGCAATTTCAAAACTATTTTATCTATATGCATTTCATAGTTCACATATATTAGTCCATTGAATCTTCAAATCCATGTTTAGCGACAGGTCAGAGCCAGCATATACTATAAGACATGCTGGGATTTAAGCAGATTGGGGAATAAACTGGGAGGTAAGGCTTGAAAATATTCTGTTTTGTTACTCATTTGAGAAAACAAAACAAATAAAAACACCTTCTGTTGTATTTAAAAAAGAGTAACCTGGAGGAAATTAAAGCACCAGCCCCCACATTTAAAAGGAAATGCTGATCTTTAAGTTTCTAATAAGCATAATTGGAACTGAGAAAGAACAAATACTTTTTATTTTATTTCATTTTTGAAGCATGGTGGGTGATGGGAACTTCTAGTGGATTTGAAGCTTAGAATGTGGTAGAAAGAGGAGAAAAAGACTTGGCTGGAAAGGGGAGAATTCTGACAAGATGAAAAACAGGAATACAAGTTACTGTTTGGGTCCAGGGCCTTGGCTGTCTGGGACCCATCCCTGCAAGTGCCCTGGTGGTTCATCTTTGGCCTGAGAGCTGTCGAGGCCAAAACACTACAGCAAGGCTCTGTATGAGAAGTGTCATCACAATGCCCAAGGGCTGTGTTGGATCAGAGGAAAATCCCCAGATGAAAGCATAATGCCTAGCACAGGGGAGGTGAACAGTGGATGGAACCATCTGAGCCCAGTTCAATCTTCAGTGGCTGGACCTCTGTAGTTTGGTGTTAGCAGGAATTTGCAAGATAGGCAGGACAAGCCTTATTTACCCCAAATATAAATTAGAAAATGAGACTCTGATAGATTACGGAACCCAGCCAAAGTCACTTCAATGATATTAAAGTTATCCTTTCACCAGAATTCAGTTCTCCATATTCTAGACTAATTCTGTCATTCCATCTGCTAAATTAATGAGGTTTTATTGTACTAGAAATACATCCACATAAGACTCATTTATTTGGTGAAGAGACCCTGAACACCATCACTGGCTATCCAAGAAGAAATTCAGTGAAAATGAGATTCACATATAAAAGCCAGGAAGGGCTGTGGAATTGTCATTTCTGATGATTCCAGTCTTCCAAGACATGATGAGGAGGGGAAATGAGCTATGTGATGTTGTCTTCACTTCATTGTCTTTCATTATTGAGCAATTGAAACCTACGATCTTTTCTAGGTCAGAATATTTCTACATTATAGGAATGAGCTATGAGTATTTTTAAAAGCCTGGGTTTTATCATTTTGTCATATTAATCAATTAAAATAATAGGCTCCCAGTAATTTCTTTTTCATTATTGTGCATTACCAATCTTTTAAAAATATAGCCTCTATTCTATATGGCTTAAGATTCTGACTAGTGAATTGAACAACTGAATAATTATCCAGTTAGTTGAATCAGGATAGACTATTGATCTACTTAATATTGCCTGAAATATATCTGTTAGATGAAAACTGATTGAAAGCCTGAAGGATATTTGGCTATGTGAGAAACATGATAAAATTTGATCTGTGAAATGTATATCTCCACCAAAGAGAATATGATTTTTTTTTCCTGCAGAGGTTTGTTCTCATGTAGGAATAGAACTAGATAGAATTCATCTAAGTCTGCCTTCCTTCTAGATCAGAGCTCACAACTGTAGCTTTTTATAAGAATCATCTGGGAGGCTTTTAAACAATAGGATGCCCTGTGCATACAAAAGATCAATTTAACTAGAATCTTTCTTTTGAGGTGGGACCCAGGAATCATATGTTTGATAAATTCCACAAGTGATTCTGCTAGGCAAACAAGGTAAGTAACCATTGTCCTAAAGTCTCCAGGACAGCAGAAAATGCAGAACCTTTCCTACTTTCCTCTAAAAGAACATCCCCCATCTGAGCTTGTACACTCCATGACATTGTCATTTGTGAAAATCTGCTCAATTTTAAGTTAGCTCATCTGTAGACAATTGTTTAGATGTGTCTAGTTTGCCCTTAGTATAATGGGCTAGGCCAGCAGAACAATGACAGCAAAACTCAACTCTCTATTCCCACTTCCACCTCTCTTTTCTTCCTCTCCAGCTGTTTTCAGCATGGTTTTTCTATAATTCTCAACACTTGAAATAAAGAAACCTTATATATCATCATGTAGACCCAGGTTATAGCCTCTGACCTTATAAGACTTGTTAGTTCTGTTCTTATCAGCATTTAACTTGATTCCACCTCCCCGCCCCCCTGCCCCGTGTCCCCAAGGGTCTCTGAGGATACTCTGATTCCCTCTGGTTTACCAGCAGAGAAACCTAAGTCCTGACCCACGTAATCCACATTTACCTGACTCCCTTGGGGAAATCACACAAGTTCAATCCAATCCAAAATCAAGGCACTGTTAAAAGGGTCAGCAAAACTAACAGAAAAGTTGAGCTACTGTGAGAGATGTCTCTTAGGAAAGCACATTTAAAATCTCCTCTGACTTCTTACTAGAATGAAGTAAACAGCTAAATAATCAGTGGCTACTTATGATAAATTTAAGTTTTGAGTGTTCTTAGAAAGGCCAAGAAAGGCAGCCAAACTAAGAAACTCCTGCAGCAAGATGTCATTCCACCACAAGTCAGAAATCCAAAGCTCTTAGCTATAAGACACGTCAGAGCTTAACTATCATAGTATGGTGTAAAACAGAAGGAGGTAGTACCTGCTAGGGACAGAAGAGACATGTCCTTATGCTGGGTCTGTAATACAGCAGTAGCCCTGTAATTCAGTATAAAGATTCCTAGGTAAGACAGTCCCTGAGGTATTTGTGAAGCTGTTGTCAAACCTAATGATGACTAATGTGTTTGCTTATTTCAAATTGCTGAAAATAATACTCAGGGCTTAGAGGCCAGAAATAGAGTCCTCCGTGGTGAATCCATACTTAGTAATGCCTCAAGATGTGCCTGGGAATGTGGGTCACTGGTGACAAGATCTCTCCTCAGGTAAAATAGAAAGAGAATGCAAGGTGGCAGGTCCTTGGCCAAGTGAAATATAATTTATAACATGGATCCCTACCTCCACTAGAAAAGGGGTACATGGCAGGAAAGGAGGTCATAAGTCCAGTATAATTAATTCCAGATTGAATCAAGTGACTAAATCTCATAATGTCCTCAGGACTTCAACATTATGTCATTCAGCCTCGGGTACAATATAGGTGCCTTAGTGGCACCTACTAAGAGATGGAAGTCACAGCTGCTTATCATCAAGTTTTGACTTATCTTTTTCTCCACATTTATATAAATTTTGGCTGCCCTTGTATGAACATGAGCAGATTTCTTTAAAAGACATAGACAAGTATCAAAATTTAGTTAAGTACACAATGTGTCATACACTTCTAGGTACTTTACTGTTATCATACTATTTAATCCAAGGAGGAACCACTATGCAAAATTATTTCCATATTACACAGAAAATACTGAGGCAGAAAGATTAAGCAATTTTTCCAACATCAAATAAGTTTGAAGTACTAGGGTCAAAATTTAATTACAGAAATTAAACAACAGGAAATGTCTTGAAGTGCACAAAACAAACAAAAAACCCCCAACCAACCAACCAAACAAACAAACACGAGCATATAATGTAAAGGTACTGGTCATTGAATGACTGAATGCCTTATTTTCTCTTCCTGCTTGGCAAATTGTGACATTCATTTCATATCTTAATGTTTCAGTCTCTCTCCTAAAAGCAGCAACAACAGATCGGATAGATGCTCATAGTTAGAAAGGACCAATGTATCACCTAAGGGAAAGATACACACATCACACACATATATGCTTACATTAACACCGAAAAAAAAATCAATGCTGAAGACGGGAGGTGGGAATGCAGGCTCACAAGGCATAAAATAATTTATTTGGAGTAACTATGACCTCCCAAGTCCCCTGACTGAAAGAGGTCGAATAGGGCACCAGTACCAATTTCAGCCCCTATAGCAGTGGTTGGCAAACCGCGGCTCATGAGCCACATGCGGCTCTTTGGCCCCTTGAGTGTGGCTCTTCCACAAAATACCACATACAGGCACGCACGTACAGAAAGTTGACTACTTAAAACTTTAAGTAAAGTTTATTAAGTTAATTTTAGGGAACGTTGTGGAGTGAAACAAGATGTAGTGTCGAGGACTGAGAAAGGTATGTTGAGATGGTTTGGACATATAGAGAGGATGAACGAAAGGAGATAGATGAAACAAGTATACAAGGCCAGTGTGGATGCGAGAATTGGGAGGGGTCGACCTCAGCGAACGTACCTCAATCAGATTGAGGACGTTTTTAGCAAAGGCCAGCTTAGGAGTACCCTAATTAAGTTAATAACAATGTACCTACCTATATAGTTTAAGTTTAAAAAATTTGGCTCTCAAAAGAAATTTCAATCGCTGTACTGTTGATATTTGGCTCTGTTGACTAATGAGTTTGCCGACCACTGACCTAAACCCATTAATTTTTCCAATTATCTGATAACATGGAATTGTGTATGTGGCTCATACCTTAAACTCTACCTCTATCCACATTTATATCCAGGGCTCTAACCATGTCTTTATATTTGTTCATTGAAGACATTAAAGCCTTCAACTATGATAATTAATGCCCCCCTTTTAGATGGACTATATATTGAGTTAAGTAGTCACTTATTTAATAATGTAGTTTGTAAAGTGATGATAAAACATCCTTGCCCCAAAATAATCTTTTTCCTGATGCTTGAAATACCTCAAGTACTGCTTTATTCTTTTAAGGTAAGTATCCTCCTCTTCATTCTTCTTCATTGAAATGCAAATCTCTCTGGGTAGGATTTGCATTTTAATTAAGCCTCTAATGCTTCAGAGTTAATGAGTTTATCTAACACTTTCTTCTTGACAGGAAGGTACAGGACTAACTGAAAGGCCTTTTGATCATTTTGGGAAAGTATGAGACGTACATGTGTTACTAAAAATAGTGACAAAAGGCACAGATTAGGGACAAAACTATACAAAGGATTTACTCTAGAGAAATCACAATCCCAGAGAATGCTGGATGGGATCAATCATTTCCCTTCCCTTTCCTACATTTCAGTCTCACACTTCTCGATTTTGCTAAGAAGGACCTAACCAACTCATTGGTTCAATAAATTTACAAACAAAAGGTTGCCCTGTGCTTTCTATGAACTTAGTGATGCCTCCACTAATCAATTTAGTAACTTCTGCAGAAAGAACATTGTGATGAAATTCCAAACTCATAAGCTAAAACCCTAGATGCACTTATTTTACTGAAGTGGTCTAATCACTTTGAGCCTCTAAATTCTCATCTATAAAATAAGCATATCTGCACATTTAACTCAAAGATTGCTATATAAAATCAAGATAAAGAGTATAGAAGCAGCTTGTAAAACAAAGTGATGTACTTATATATGCCAATTAAGATGTTTGTCATTGTAGGTAATAAATAATAAACCCTTGTCAAGCTATTTTAAACAAAAGGAGTCGCTGTTTGCTCACATGGTAGAAAGTTTAGGATTTATATATAGGTCCCTTCAGGCTCAATTCTACCAAAGTTTTGGCTCCATTAGTTTATTTTTTTTCTCATTGCCTTTGCCATCTTCTGAATGCCAGCTTCATCTTCAACCTGGTCACAAAGTGACTGGAAGTACCAAACTGACCCACCTCCTTTGTCACAAGTTTCAGTGAGTTTGGGGAAAGAAGGCACAGTTTTATAATTATCAAATGTGTTTCTCGGTGCCATACTGACTGTCTACTTTTGAAACTTGCTGACTGTCTCAGTGGCCAGAGGAATGTCTTGCACTGAATGGCACAGGCTTTCACTGTCACAGCCACAGAAGCGATGAGACTCCCTAGATTAGCTTAGGTGAACCAGAACTGGCATCTTGGGATGGCTCAATACCTCCTAAATTACAATAAGGGTGAGTGAAATGGTTATATCATCTAAAATCTTATACCAATTGGTACCTACAGATTGTTTTATTAATTTTTCATTAATACTAATTCATACTAAACTATTATAATCATCACTATTGAAACTGTTATAGTTACCTATTATTTAACAGGAAAGGAGTAAAGGGAACTAGATAATAGAGGCATGTCACTTATACAGCTTTGCTAACACTCTCCAAGTTTGTTCCCCACTAATCAATGGGGGAAAGGGCTGGACAAAGGCAGTTTTATTAATTTTTCATTAATACTAATTCATACTAAACTATTATAATCATCACTATTGAAACTGTTATAGTTACCTATTATTTAACAGGAAAGGAGTAAAGGGAACTAGATAATAGAGGCATGTCACTTATACAGCTTTGCTAACACTCTCCAAGTTTGTTCCCCACTGATCAATGGGGGAAAGGACTGGACAAAGGCAGTGCAGAGGCATGCCCAGTAAGGTCGGAGTAACATGGGAAGATGCTTACCTGTCACTCACATCTGGAAGGGAATCAGTGGCCAGAATAGGCATGGCCACTGCATGCGTGTGAAACCTGAATATTTAAACTTCTGAACAAAGGAGCACATGCTCTCTTGGTTTTTATTCTCTGGCGCACCAGGCTCCTGGGACCCCTGTTGCAGGGGGATGTGCTCCCTTGCACCCACGTGGGTCACCACCATGTGGAATCCATAAGATGGACTGATGGCCTTTAATGAACTGATGCTGAACTAGACTCGGTGCATCATGGAACGGACTCCATGGACACTGGCCTTGCTTTTGGCTCCACTGGAATCCCAGCTGCCCCTCGCTCAGGACTGGTTTAAGGGACCTGGGATTTTGCAGCCCAAGAAATGTAACTCCATGCAAATAAAGTCTTTCTCCACATCTCATTCTCCAGTGGAAGCTTCTGAAAATTCTTATTTCAGCAGCACCCCAAAAGCCACCCACTCCCACTAGCAAAGGAGAAATCTGATTATCTGGTGACAACTATTACTGCTACTTATACTATACCACCGTTATTATTTCTACTCCAATTACTATGTCTTCCTAGGAACTTAAAAGTAGTTAGAGATGTACAGCATTGTCACTACTTTGTCAAGGACAATGAACATACATACAGTTGACCTAATTGCTTTGCCAAATGAGGTTTCACTATTGGTGTATGTTAGGATATTTGTTTTTTTAACTCAAGCAGTTTGTTTACCTTTCTCTTAATTAATCATGGGGTTTCCTTGTGATAGTGTATTTCCATGAGAGTCAAACTATGTATTTTTCAAACTAACCTTGCCTCTTCTTTTCATTGACTGATGGCCAGTCAATGTGCCTTGAAAACTCATTGCCTGGGTCTGCTAAACACAGTCAAAATCAACAGTGAAGGAATATATAATTTTTGGAACTCTAAGGAATCAGATTTGTTTTTATCCAGCACCTTTCTTAATAAAATGAATCAATAAAGTGCAATTCCTGGAGGGTGACTCCGACAGACTTCTAGTTTTAGGTCTTTAAAACCCTAACATGACCCTTTCCTATGATGACAATTCTGGTTCCATTTAGAGTTAGTTACTGTTTTGCAACCAAAATACTCCTGAAGTGGTGGTGTTGCAGTTTGAGAAATGATGACATTTCTGGCAGAGGAAATAAGTCAAGTCTGAGAACTGAGTTTTAAGAGAGACTCAAAATCAATCCTGTGATCTCCTAATTTACTGACCTCCTAAAGTAGGAAATAAGTCAAGTCTGAGAACTGAGTTTTAAGAGATACTCAAAATCAATCCTGTGACCTCCTAAAGCACTGGCATGTCTATCACTGGTTAAGTAATCATATCTCTAATTATTTTTTAAAAAGCTGCTTATTTTCATATAACTTACACTTGGGTCATTCATCAAAACCAAAGGCCTTGATAATAGAGATCGTGTCATTTGTGTGTTTCCCACAGCACCTAACTCGGGCCTGGCCACACAGTAAACACTACTAAGTAAACAGGAGTAAGAGTGAAATTTGCATCATATAGATTACAGGCATAATTAGTGCTCTCCTTTTTCTACCCTGGCTTTTGCTCCCTTTGCCCTAAAGGACATTTGAGATTCTTTGTAAGTTGAGAAGCCTTCGAGGACCTCACAGTGTTATAATAGCATTAAAATGAAGAGGAAGAAAGAGTTCTTGGGAGGGGAAGGGCGGGAAACAAAAGCCTGAAGAAAAACCTGAAAGAAAGCCCAGCGTTTCCACTAAGCACTCCAAGCCTCTGCAGGCAGCAATTACATTCCGAAGGAAATGTTTTACAATTGTAATTACACATAATAGGAGGAATGTATTTTTCCTTCATCCTACTCCCATGGCGAGTCAATTTAATTTTTAAATACAAGAGACATAATTGATTTTAGCCCTAGATTAGCGCTGAAAATGATCTATATATGTTCCCACTAATGGAACAGGAGACTTGGTCCTCCTTGGAGACTTTCACCCAAACCTGCTCATGCAACAATTACTGGAGGCTGACAGGTTAGTGCACAAGGAGCAGGATGCAGGCGGGAAACACCCCACTGATTAACCATTGAGCAAAATAATTAATATCATGCTCTTCCCAGTTAATTATGGATTAGGCACAAATATATTATCATCATAGAGGCCACAAAGTGATGAGACTGCCTGGAGGGGCCTTGTCCTATTCACCAGAAAATGGGCTTTCTCTGAAGATTTCAGGACAAACCCGTTTCTAAATGGGGCTCTGGTGCGATGGTATGGATTAGGGGTGGGCTCATTTTCTCCAACATTGAAAGACCTATCTCTTATCTGGCAATGGATTTCCCATCTGCTCCTCTACCAGGCTGCTACACAGTTGATGGGTACATAGAGTAGGAATAGCTCAAGGCAAAGCTATGAAATAAGTGGTTTATACTTTGCCATTTTGCTATCAAAATCTGCCTTTAAGCACAGCTACAGAGTCCAATTTTTACCCTCACGGAGTTGTCACCTAATCCTCCCTAAAGCAGGATTAGTAGCTGGGATATTGCCTTCTAAGACTATAATTCCCGGGTGTATTTGCATTTTAATTGATGACTCCAGAGAGTCAGTTTTGGCAGGAATCTCTCACTGGAAAGGTAATGTGGAGACCTAGGTTCCAGTCTGCACCCCTCTATTTACCAGTTAGGTCATTTCCAAGCTGTAAAATAGGATTATATCCACCTCATGAGATTGCTGTGATAATTAAGTAAATTATGTCATATATTGTGAAAGGCGCTAGCATGGTGTTCACACCTTTGAATGGGTCTCAAGGTGGGGAGGGGATCCTCGAATTCCAAAGGAACCAAACTACAGTGGTGATGCTGTTCATAAGGCACTTTACCTGCTAGGGATTTGGCTGTATTACCTTGAAAAGGAGAGCACTTATCTATTTGATTGATATCTAAGATCCATTCCCCTTATAAAGTTCTAAGATCCTTTGTCCTAATAAAGTTCCTCAGTAGCACAGAAACCAATGAGGACACACAAGTGCAGGGACTCAGCCTCATCAGTCATGAATGGAGACAGTCTTTCAAGGCATTTATTCAGGTATGACTGGCTCTTGAATGTGGGCTGTGTTAGGGTTTAGGGCATTGTAGTTGGCAATGTGAGCTATGTGCCAGTAAGGTTTTCTTGTGGGGAAATGGCTGAAGCAACAGTAAACTCTCACAACTTCCATTGGTTGATTTATAAGTCCTGCCTCAGTCATACTGTTTGAGAGCCAAAGCTCCTACTGGCTTGGAATATATGATAAAATCTTACAACCAACTGGCTTTTCATCTCTGATGTCTAGTATCACCCTGTCATATGATTTACATCACTCAAAACATATCATTCTGGGAAAATGGAAAATAGCACTTGTGTTTGTTTGTTTGTGTCTGTGTGTGTGCACTTGTCATATGTATGTGTGCATTCCTGTGCATCTATGTCTGTATATGGCTGTGTTTGTGAATGTGTATTGTGTCTGTTTATATTCCCATATAGACTATCTGTAGTAGATGTAGGAATTGTATTGCTGGTCTTTAATAATAATGGATATGTAATACATGGGGAATTGTATTCCTAGGAAAGCACTGGAGCCTACAGTTCCTGACTTGCGAAATTACTTATGAGTGCCTTACTGTTCAAACTCACACATCAGAGCACACTCACAAGCGTTTCAGAGGGCAGTAAGCTGGACCCATGAAACTCACTCCAACCACTAGGGCAAGCGGGAGGCCATGTGAAACAATTGTCCCATCCCAATTCACATGACCAGATTTCTTCAATATCAACTGACTAGTCCAAAGGCCTTGCCTTGGTGGCTTGGCTCAGTGGTTGAGCATTGACCTGTGAACCAGGAGATCGTGGTACAATTCCTGGACAGGGTACATGCCCGGGTTATGGGCTCGATCCCCAGTGTAGGGCATGCAGGAGGCAGTCAATCAATGATTCTCTCTGATCACTGATGTTTCTATCTCTCTCTCTTTCTCTCCCTTCCTCTCCAAAATCTATATCTATCCATATATATATATATATGAAACAAAGGCCTTTACTTTGGTTCCTTTATATACAAGGATTCGTAGGAAATTCAGAAAATTCTGAAGAGACTAGCAATTATGTATATTCTGGTCAAACTGCTCGTATCCAGGCAGAAACTGGGTTCTTTTTATTTGACATGATATTAGAAACAATTTTCTCTCTGAATAACTTGCATTCCCATGTTTCTCACAAGGATGAAAAGGCTTTAAGGATATTAATGTATCTTTAATGGCTTAGTATTAAAGTTGGATGAAAGTAGGAATTATTTGTGAAGAAATCAACATTTTCCCATTTAGCTGAAGGAAATATTGAGATTCCAAATAAATTAATCAAATGCTCTCTTGCCAGGAGTGCAGCATGGACCCTTATAACTGTGAACTGTTGTTTTTAGAAAATCATCTACCGGTGACCAACCAAAACAAGGATAATGGAGTAAATATTTTAAATTTGCAGTTGAAGGTAAATCAGAGAACCCTTCATATCTAAAATAGGATTAAATGCTGGGTGCACTCTTTGTATCATTTAAGTAACACATTAATTAAAAGTAGGTTGGCTTGCTGAGTGGATGGGCAGTCAGTCATGGACTAGAAGTTACACCTGCTTTCTTAGAGTAGGTGTTCTGGAAATGAGCTTAAGGATCACCTATGGCTTGCATTTAAAGATAAAATCTTCCAAATAAAGAAATAAAGATAATCTCTTTCATACTTAAAGAAATTTCTTCCTTTAACTATTTTGCATTCTAATTTGTTGACAACCTGCCTGCCCCTTTGACATTTCCTGTAATCCTATTTTTCTGTGGTATTTGGCTTCCTACCTGAATATCTAAAATCCTGAGAGAAGCTAAGATGACTTCAGTTGGTGATAATTTTCTTTGTCTCTCTCTTCCTAATAGAATGCAAGCTTCTTGAGAAATAAGACTTACATCTTATTTTAATTCTCCACAGTTCTTTACCTGATGTCATTTGGATAATAGGCAATCAATAAATATTAGTTGAATCAATGAATTCCTATTTACCCGAGGTTAAGAATGCAAGAAGTCACTGAGTGGCCAAGCCATTGAGAGAAGCCTGCTTCAATAATGGTAGAAACTGGATTACTGGCTTCATTAACACCTGAATGGCTGGATTGATTGCTAGCTATCAGGATAAGAATTTTCATCTGCCCAGGTACTGTGCTTACCACTTTTCTTAAATTATATTTTCACAGGAAACCTGAAAAGTAATTCATTCATTTTACAGAGAAAGAAGCTCAGGTACAGAATGATTAGGTACATCCACCAAGGTTACACAGCAAGTGTGAGTAATGATCTTTTTCCATGACAATGCAGTTGCCTCTACCACATCACCTCTAAGAAATTTCTGGCCAACCATCTCTAACTTGGTTTCCCTTTGTGTCAGAATCACAACAAGAACAGAAATATATTCCAAATGGATTAATTTAGGGGATTTTAATACATGAATAGTTTATAAGGCATTTAAGTAATAGGAGCAGGGATAATGAAATACCCTGAAGTTAGTTACTCCTTTAGTAAATATGAGGGCTCAAAGAAAAGAAATAATTACTGAGACTTGGAGACAGTGGCTGTATGGAGAGTATTCTCCCTTCTACCTTCTCACCTCTGCCTCCTCTTCCACCATCTGGAGCAGTGAGCATTTATTCAGCATTTAGTAACAGTGAAGAAACTAGGGGAATAACCACTGGTTTCCTCCTTGTGCTTCCCAGGGGGCAGATCTAAGCGGGAGCCAGAAAGTTAAGGGTTCTATGTGTAAAGTTCAGATAATTCAGCCTCCCAGGGTACAGAGCAGAGAGAAAAGCATGGAGAGTAGATCTGGAAGAGCAAACAGAAACTTGACAGCAAACCCATCACGTAACGTAAGTGAAAACAGAGTTGTAAACTCTGATTGGAGGTCTTGGGAGGCAGGAAAATCTATAAAACAAAAGTAAGCCTTGGCTAACTTAAAAAAAAAAGAGGAATCTATAAAGTTATCCCAAAAAATTGTTCATTGCTGAGTCCAGTTTAAGCCTGTCTTTTTACTGAATGACTGGCATCTAGTGCTAACTTATAATGCACCCAAGATATTAATTGGAAAGCAGTTGTATCCGAGAATGAGGGCAGAGAAATAATGGGAGGCATTTAGCACAGTGGGTAGCCCTGCTTTGTCAGATCAGAATGGCCCACAGACTGGGAGTGATGCATTTCAATTCCACATGAACAGTCAAGCTCCCTGGAGGAAGAGTGGAGAACGCCAGCTAACATTTTTAATTTGGCCCTCTAGAGTCAGTATAGGTGCCTTTTCTTTCAACTCCTTGACCCTCTGCTCTACTCAACACACAGGTTCGAAATGTTCTTACTGACCCAAATCCTAATTAATATTACTTTCTCGGCTGTGATACTAGATCAGTTTCCACTGACCTACAAATGCCCCTCACTTTGCATCCTGGGAGCCCCTTTAATCTTCCTTATCTACAACCTTCACTCTGGGTGCCCAGGATGGGTCAGCGTGACTGACATGGGTTGGGTACTGAGTTAGTAGAGACACTCAATAAATGAATAAATAGCTCAATAAATAAATAAGCTGGAAATAATGTTGCCCTCCAAGTGAAAACAGGCAGAGAACAGGAATGAAAGGAAAAGAGAAGTCAGCCCTTTGTTTTGTGAATATATTGAATGTACAATTAAAAACCTACATTTTTTAAAGTAGTCTTTTGAAAAAAGTCTTACTTATTAGTACATTTTCCCTGTGTTACTGAAATATCTGAGGACAGTTCAAATAGAAGGAAGTAGGAAGAGAACGTGAGGGAACTGGGCTCATGTAGACACTGGGATGAGAGAGATAATGACTGTTCCTTATTTTACAGGAGTAGAATTCTCCATTTTCAATGCTCTTATCTAGGACCCAGCCACACTCCAATATTCACAGAGGTAGGGAATCCCTTTTGTGTTTCTTGTTTTCCCCTTGCAGAGCCCATCACATACGTGATACTCCATGTAACTGATGGAAAACAGTGGCCAACATCCTTTGCCATTTTAGCTAACAGTGGTGTATTCAACTAAACAGAGAGTTCTCTGAGCCTACTTGAAAACATTTGGTAAAGCAAGTAATTAGGGAGGTTAATGACAAATAGTCAAGTCTCCCTTGGATGTAATTTCTTTAAGGGTATAAAGGAGTAAATGGAGCTAAGGGATAAACCATGAAACAAAGGAATCAGTGGCCACTTACTATTAGAAGGTATTTTAAACAGTGTACATGCTAGGCTCCAAAAATTAAGCATTTTTTCTTATTATAGGAATTTCCAGTCTATATAGAAACCAAAGGTTTAGATGTGCAGGGAAAAATTAATTCCACAAGGTTAACCCTGCCAACTAAGCAATCTAAAGCAATCACAGGTTATATTTCAACCACTGCCTCTGCATAGGTAATTATATTAACAAGTGTTTTCAAATTGCCCCAGTTTCTCAGAATCACTGATAGCTTCTTACATTTTTAATAAAACACTATTTATAAAATGTCTGCCATTTCTCATGGACTACTGTAGCTCCTTTGCTTCCTACCAATGCATACTTTGGAGGAGAAAGCAGTTCTGTTTTGTTTGTTTTTTTATATTGGGATATTTTGTTTATTTTGTTTTATTTTGCTTTCCCTCTATTTGTTATAAGGTGGCTTTGTATACAGTGCATACAGAACTCGGATACCTAGGGAATGTAGAATTTGGAGTTGACTTAAAACATGTCAAGTTTGTATTAGCATGACACTGGGTTGCCAGGGACTTGGGGCGGGGCAGTCAGTGAGTGTGTTTGCAGTTGAGCCTCAGACCATTTCCTCCAGGAGTTGTGGTCTTTGGTTTCTTATGGTCCAGGTAGAATTGGTGCACACTTCAGAGCACCAATGTATGCCTTGTCGCCTACACTATAGGGTCACCAGTCAATAGCAGAGGCAAGCTTACATGTCAGCCTTAGGGAAACACCATTTCTTAGGAAAATTAAAAATTTTCCCTATGTAGATAAATGGATATATAATATTCTACATGAAATTGAAAATTTATAAATGTATTTATATGAACCCAATGATGGATGGACTATGGTTTCAGTAGAAATAATTCAGTTAGAGAAGCCTTGGGCTATCCAAATCTTGAAAGCTCTTTTAGGACACTACCACTGTCCATAGTAAGAGCCAAACATGAACTATGTCTGATAAAAATCAACTTCCTTTGGCAAAGAGTTCTCTATCTCTCTGGGATCTAATTCCAGCACTTAGGTATCATTCTTGCCACCATCCATTAGTCTTCTAGACTAATACTTTGTCACACTTGGTTTAATTCAGATTCCTGTGTTTGTTTTCTAACAGCAAAGAAAAACCTTTAATGTTTTGGGAGGAAGGCAAGAGTTTCACTAGCAATACTTTCCCCAACTTGAGTTACATTTATCCCACAGATAGAGACCTCCTACCTAAATTGCCCAAACCAGCACCATCCGTATCACTTAACACATACACTTACACATGCAGGCAAACCTCTAACATTCAGGGTATAAGAAAAGAGCAGAACTAAAGGTCCTCATGCTTAATATATAAATATTTAAAAGTTTTAAATCAAATTAATAAAATATTAAATAACCATGATATATGCTTCATCTTGGCAAATATGTTTTCATAATGATCAGGAAGACCAAGTCTGAATTGAGGGTTCTTCAGTTCCTTGGAGTTTTATAGGAGAATGATAACAAAAGGAGGCAGAGCTTCTGGATCCTTGACACACAGCTATCGCCTCTTTCTTCTTCCCATATCCTCCGTTTCCCTCTCCTGACGTAGTACTAAACTGTCAGAAAGCTTATGCCCATGTTCATGGATACTCCACCATGCATGTCCAACCTGTGTATACCTCTTACAAGAGGTGGCCTTGTGGCAACTCATTGAGCCTAGGAATGTACACACTAGAGCCAAAACATGGCATTGGGAGGAAAGAGCCAGAAAAGATTGGAACATGGGCCCTAATCAAGTCTAGGGGTCTTTGGGCAGGAAATTCAAAGGTCCCAAAGTGACATATGTGGGCTCCTGATGCATATTCTTCCTGGACCCATGGAATCCTCAATTTTGATACAAATTGCTTTATGGCAAAAGCTAGGGCTGGCTCTCTGATGCAGTTTAGGAAAAGGGCCCAGATTTCTCAGGTGTAGGGGTGGAGTTTCACTCTACCTGAACAGGTAAGGCAAATAATATATTTTTTTCTCCTGTGGAAAAGCCCAGATTCCTACATACAGAGCTAGAGTGACTTTTCCTGCCTCTCTAGGTATGCCAAAGGCTGTCCTATCTTGAACATGAAGAAAACTGACTATCTCCTTTTATTGAACTCCAGCTGACAATCAACCACAAAGAAAAGGTATTGGAGGAGGGTGACTTTTGATCTTCTTTAACTACTTGAGTACCACAAACATATGACTGAACAATCTATATACCTCAGGGTGAACTAAAATTAAGATACTCTGGTCTTTGCTTGGACCTGGCTCACATTCCAAGGGCCTTCACAATTTTGGCTCTATTTGCTTAAATACAAGGCCTAGTGAACAAGGGTATCTATTTTAAGCATATGCAAAGTCTTTCCCCACCCTGACCTTCACTCTTACTTCCATAAAGACATTCAAAAAAGAAAGGTGAAAGCAAATGATGCATTTATTTCCTAACCCATTTATTACTTATTGTTTAAAACATATATGAAGAGGATTCTATTTTCTGGGCTCACTACCTGGATTGCAGTAAATCATATGTCTGATTTCTTCTAGGCTTCTATTGATATTTTTCCAGGTTGGACAATCCAAATAAACTGATTATTTTTAAAAATTTCAAACTCAGATATGTAGGACCTCCAGAATTATCAAAAGGATGTGTACCTTAGAGGAAACACAAGAACAGAGGAAAAATCCAAATTCCTGGGCTTGAAAGTCTCTCCACTGGCAGGTCCACAGAGAACATAGAGCAGCTCTTCATTCTCCCTTCTTATAGCAATACCTTTAACTCATAAAAATAGCAGCACTGATTTCTAAGACATCCAAAAGCTAGTGCCATTACTGATTTCTACTGGCCTTTATTGTGCAATGATGGTCTTAGCCAAAGACTTCTTGAAAAATTGATGACATTAAACAAATATAAATATTGAGTTTTCTTCTCCCCTCTATTTCTCTTATTCTTTGTGGTTCATCTCCCAAATTTTACTAACCCATAAATATTTCTACTGGTTCTAGTGGCAAAACCTATTTTTAAAAAGATGATTTTCTCAGTCATCTACAACCTAGATTTAATTTGATTGATTTATTATATTTACTCATCAATTACTGAATGTTTCCATATACCAGAAACTTTATAAGATTCAGGATATATGAAAATTATTCTAGTATATGAGGCATTTGTGGATTACAGAAAATTGGGAAGATTCCTGAATAAAAGATGTATGCCAAATAGTTTACTGTCTACATAAACTTGACTTGATTATCATCTTGTTTTCATTAGCATAACTTTACTATTCTAGGAGACGCCTTTCCAGAAAGATAAAAGTTCCAAATAAGTTTATGACTTATTCCTGAAACTTTAAAAGGACCCAACTTTTCAATAGAATGCATCAGCTGATCATTTACAGCCCAAGATTCTTTTAACCCCTTGCCTCAAAAGTCCTCCAATTCTTAACTATTATATCATGATCTTCTCACCCAATCCTAATAAATTCTCTTCACTGTAACCAGACTTCAAAGTCTCAATAAATATAGTGACTGCTATTTTTTCTCTTTTTGAGGTAGTAGTCACTCTTACCTTGGTAAGTAATAAATTCAACACTGTCTTAACAACAGGATGTGATATTTGGGAGGTGAGTATTTGATGGATTACAGCAGTCCCTATTTGGGGGACCTGTGCTATTGAAGAGATTAGGAACTGGTTATTCTCCATTGCTTAGAATGGCCTGGATTCTTGAAAATGTGTCCCTACATTAGCATTAAAAGCTCTGGGATTTTCTGCTCAATCCATTTTGGTAAATGAGTGTCTGACTCTCTTGCTTATGTGTCAAGTCTGATTGCATAATCATGGGTTAGATTTTCATCCCCTTGAGTTATAAAGATTGATCACAGATGGACAAAAAAGCAGCTTCTCACAGGCCATAGTAATTTTGTTTGTGAAAGGAGAAGCAAATGAATCCTGAGCCAGCCTTTAATTCAACTGAGTGTGAAGAGATTATAGAGCAAGAAGCTCTCTATTTCTCTATTTAAATACCATTGTCCTTCCCTCCCCCTGGCTACAGAAGTAAACAAACTACCAGGCCTGTCACAATAAGATTTAAATTTCCTAATATTAATGATTATTGTTCTAATAAGGTTCATAGAGCATTGTCAACTGCTGTCATCTATAACTTGATGTGAATAAGTGTGTTACGAATATGCCATGTGGCAGGAACAGAAGACTAGACATTGAAAAGGAAAGCCAGAGTAAACAGGCTAGGGATAGAAGGGGGAATAATTTTAAATTTCAGAGCTGAGGAGCCTAAGAGCTATGAATGAATATGACTCAGAGATGGTAAAACCTGGTGTGGCTTTTTACACCAGCACCTTCACGATTTTCTCAAGGTCACTGTGTAAACTTTTTTTGTATCCCCAATGATGAAGTGTTCTGTTTATTGATAGTTAGGTTGATTTGGGAAATAATAAAAACAATTAATCCAGAATTAGGTGAAGGGGCATGATAGGTGATGTAAATTGAGGTCCAGAAATAAGGATGGAGATAATTCATCAGATTATTTTTATGAGTACTGTTGCAATTATTTATTGCCTCTGAACTTGCTTTGAAGGCAAGCACCACAGGCCTATATGTAAATCTCCAAATATGATGACTTCAAAGGGCATACTTTATTTAGAACTAGTGGCCTGGTGCACAGATTTGTGCACATTGAAAGGAAATTAATTAGAAGAAATATTTTAATATCGCTATTCGCCCTTTCTCTATAACAGGGGTGGGCAACCTTTCTGTGAGTGTGTGGCAAAACCAGCAAAATCTCTGACTCAAAATTCTTCTGCGTGCCAACCCTAATTTTTTGAGAACATGTTACACCTACTTGATATCTCTTAAGGTGTACGTATGTGAAGAACCTTGAAGAAATAATAAAATTCATTCGAGCGACAAAAACACAGTATATGATGATGAAAAATACATTTCTTTTTTAATGTATAATGTACACTGATAGTCCGACAGAAAACTTTATGACT
>NW_005357931.1:2648059-2680092 GCF_000412655.1 Myotis brandtii | reverse complement strand
TTCTGGCTAATGAAAAGAAAATAGGATTCCACCGAGTCTCCTATCTATCTACTCCAGGACTTCTGTGAGGATCAAATGAGATGAGGCACAGGAAAACGCTTCACAGACATTTGGTTAAAGTGTAAAATGTTTCCACCTGGTTATAAAGCAAGTCTTGTTCCTGGGCTGAAGAAACTCCAAGGAGGCTAGTTGCTAGGGAGAGGAAGCCGGGCGTTGCTATGTGACATCATTACCTGGTGCCCACAGCGACCATTTTGGGCTGGGCTGGCTGTGGGCCGCATTTTGCGCCATGGGCTCTCAGCAGCATTGGCTGCGATTTGGTGGGCTGTCGCTCTGGGCTGTTGGCAGGGCCTGTGTCCCACTTGGGGGAAGCCAAGTGTTGCTTTGTGGGCACCAGGTCCACAGTGCCATTTCTCTGTAAATGGCCAGTGCATGTCACAGAAGCTCCTGCGTTGAGCGTCTGCCCCCTAGTGGTCAGTGTGCATCATAGCAACCGGTCGGATGGTTGGACACTTAGCATATTAGCCTTTTATATAGAGAGATATGTTCACTTGTTCACTTGTTTAAAATCAACTTGAATTCCATTGGATTCTGTAGTTTTATTCCATAGAGGGTTTTTGTTGTTTTGCTTTTTTGCTTTTTTTAATAACTGGAATGCTACTTTACCAATTGCCTATCTGTTCGGTTGGTTTGTTGGTTTTATGTTAGATCATATCCTTCTGGAATATCTGGGACTTTGTTAATATGTATGAGGAAAGGTCTGAAGTCCCAGGGTGTACCTTGGGACTGAGGAAATGTAGGAATAGAGGGAAATGTGCCTCGTGGTGAAGATCCCCTGGTGTTACACTCTGAGCTCAACTGAAATCATTTGTGCACATTCCTCCACAGGTGACTGTTCTTCAGAGAACTCCTGTTACTCTCTGCTTCAGAAACCAAAGTTCTCTAATAGTTGCTTTTCTTTATAGTATCCATTGCTTGGAAATATGTGGGTGGAGGTAGATAGAATCAGGGGTCTTCTTGCACATGCTGTCGGCTTATAGTCTCAGAAGAGGCTACTTCTCTGCAACACTACACTCACCATCCCTGGCCAGCCCTGAGGGAAGTGTTGCTTTTCTGCTTCTGCTTCATGGTGACTCAAAAGCAGGCACTGGAACTCAAGCAACGTGGGAGTGGGAAAACACACAAAACTAATCGCTTTCCCCAAGCCTGTCCCCACTGAGACATGTTGTCCTCATTTGTTTTAGGCTACTGTGACCTTGAAACCAGGATATAGCAATTTTTTTTCCCACAGAAGATTTAATACTTTTGTTTTCATCAAGTAAGCTACGTTTATAAGAGCAAAATGGACCATTGACTCAATAACTTAATAAGACCTGAGGGCTGGAGGGGAAGGGAAATATATTGTATAATTTCTATTATTGTGTTTTTCTATCTATTATATAGATATCATTCCACCTCATACTGAGATTAAGGTTAATCTCAGGTTGTGAGCCATATGTGAGATTTAGGTAGTTAATTGGTTGAGAGCCATATGTCATCTCTTTCTAATAGTTCTTAATGTGCTTGGATATCCAAAAAACAGCACTGCTGATGATTAAATGACATGTAAATAACCACAAGACTAAGCTCAGTGGAATTTCTATAGAAAGTGAGAGGGAGAAATAATTGCTGTGAACTGGGTTGATGAGGAAAGGCATAATAATGAAATAATAATATTTATGCATATAATGTGTAAATAATACAGGTATACTCTTTATGAAAGTTCTTTGACATCGGTATTATTACTCCCTATTTACAGATAACAAAACTGAATTCCTAAAAGCATAATACAGTTTGTTGAGATCACACAGGTAGAAAGTTCCAGAGCTAGATTTCAAAGGTACAACTCTCTGACTCCAAAGCTATTGTTCTGTTCAGTTTGTCATAGTCCCTATTAGGGAAAAAATACTCTAAACTGGGTGTATACATGGGTAGGTAAAAACTAGCATTTACAAACATAAACAAATCCAATTGAAACAGATGTTGAAAGGAGAATACTCCCACCACCACAATGACAAACACTATCTCATACAGGGGCTGACTGATGGTCCCTCCACATTACAGTATACTATAGATCAGTGGTTCTCAACCTTCCTAATGCTGCGACCCTTTAATACAGTTCCTCATGTTGTGGTGACCCCCAACCATAAAATTATTTTCGTTGCTACTTCATAACTGTAATTTTGCTACTGTAAACAATATGTAATTATATATGTGTTTTCTTTTTTAAAAATATATATTTTATTGATTTTTTACAGAGAGGAAGGGAGAGGGATAGAGAGTTAGAAACATCGATGAGAGAGAAACATCAATCAGCTGCCTCCTGCACACCCCGCACTGGGGATGTGCCTGCAACCAAGGTACATGCCCTTGACCGGAATCGAACCTGGGACCTTTAAGCCTGCAGGCCAACGCTCTACCCACTGAGCCAAACCACTAAGGCTATATATGTGTTTTCTGATGGTCTTAGGTAACCCCTGTGAAAGGGTCGTTCGACCCCCAAAGGGGTCACGACCCACAGGTTGAGAACCACTGCTATAGATGATCAGAAATGTCCTGTGTAGTCAGATAGAGTAGGACAGTAGTGGTTTTTCCAAAAGAATGAAAATTACTCTAACTCCAAGTAAATGGAGCATTTAGAAAGGGAATTTTAGAAGATGAAAGTGTTTTAGATAAAATAATAGACTCTCCTAAGGACATACAGCTCTGGAGTTTAACTTTGGTGTTGTCGGGAAGTTCCAGTACCACAAATTGCATGAGCAACGTTAAAGGGAACGTCAGAAGTCTCGTCTGCTCGCCTGATTGTAGCGAGCATCCTGCTGTGGAAGTGGAATGAGAAAGCCTGAGTTTCCAGGAGAAAAGCTCATAATGGAGCATACAGTTATGGCTTCCCATGAAAAGTAATGTATGGTGCGAAAGCGAACGTGGAAGAGTACCATACGATCTGCACGCATTCCTGGGTTTATAGCCAATCGAGTGGAGTATTAAAATGTGAGCACACTTAATTAAATGTCTCATTTTGAGTAGTGTGATGAATAAGGGTCATGAAATTGTTAGTGCTGAGAAATGAAAGTCAAATGCCCTAGATTCCATTACAGACACCATCTTCCACTCACAGCTGGGATGGAGCAGGCGGGAATTTGAGCTTCTGCTTATACCTTCTCTTAAGTCCTGCAATGTAAACTCTGGGATATACTGTAACTTGTCAAACTCTACATGCAACTGGGAAAGCATAACTCAGCCTGTGGGTTATGAAGAAAAAAGAAAAATGGAACCTGTTCATCAGAAGGTGTAGAATGTCCTGTTTTTATATTTTAAAATTGTATCTACTTGTGATGTGTTTTCTACATATGTGTCTTCTTTATAAAGGCAAAATACACATTTTTAAAATTTATTATGGGAATGGAAAGTCACTCTTAGTAACTGAAGTTTTTGTTTGCAAAGAACTATGGGGGAAATGTAGGAATTAATCTTTCAGTGGGTTATAGGTATTGCTCTTTTTAATAACTATGAAAATAACTATCTATTTGAATTTAAATGTTAGGGCTTTCAGAAAGCTAAGCTAACACATGATTCCCTAGTTAGTCTTATCTAGTAGGTGCTAGAAAACTCGTTTACTAATCCCGCAAGATTAATTTATCAAAGGTCTGCTATTTGATACAATTTGTGCGAGACTCCTAGTATTTTTAATGTATACATAGCCTAGTTCCTATATTCTTGAAGAGTTTCCCACCAAATTTAGAAGTTAACATATTCTCATAAAGAGAATTTTAACACTCTAAGATAATTTTGGAAAAGTGTTTCCTAAGTAATGCATTTAGTAATCAAATGTGGACTCAAAACTATGTAATAAAAAATTACTACTTCTCACTTTCTGCAGGACAGCAAGGGAGCTGCTGTGGGTGATATAAAGAAATTTAGAAGTGGAAATCAATGTTTTCTGGTTCCTCACTGCCAAAGTGCATTCTTCACTATTATGTAAATATTCTAATTGTTCTAAGTGCATTTAGAAGTAAAACCTTTACTTCTATGAAAGCAAAGAATAATCCTTTCCTCTTGTAAAGCAGTTGGCAATTTTCAAAGCACTTCTATATTCATGATCTCACTTCATATTCACAGCAGACCTATAAAATGAGTAGGGCAGGTGTTACCACATGCACGTATTTCCCACCTTGGAAACTGAGCTGTAAAGAGATTGCTATTTTCCCAAAAACACGGTTAATAAGAGATGGAGAGCTGATTAGAACGAAAGTGTTCTGACTTCTAATACGGTTCTCTCTTTATAGAAAGGAGGCAGAGTCACATGACAGAAGACAAGAGAGCAGAGGAGATGAGAGAGAAGAAAGATTAGTTATCAGACACAGCTAATGACCAGCTTTTCTTGTCTCTAAATATCCTTCATGCCATCCAGCCAGCCTTTGATTGATATATTCTTCTTTTTTTTCAGATCTTGTTATATCCCATCACATTTACAAAATGCATCCAGATCATTTCCAACTTCACGTAAGGCCCTCTGAATATGATTTAGCATTTTTCTATGAAAGGGAAATAGTGATCATTCTTCATTGGTCATCTGCCTATATACTCTTTCCAGTTGTCATTTGATAGATTCAAATCTCCATGATTAGATGGTAAGTTTCTTGCAGACAAGTAGCAGAAAAATGTTTTACCACTTCTTTAAAACCTTTATAAGTATACAAATAGCGATACACGGGAGGGAGAGTAGGCCTTCAAAAGAGATCTCACTGAAACAACATTTAGGTCAGGGGTCCTCAAACTACGGCCCGCGGGCCACATGCAAATACAAATATTATATTTGTTCCCATTTTGTTTTTTTACTTCAAAATAAGATATGTGCAGTGTGCATAGGAATTTGTTCATAGTTTTTTTTAAAACTATAGTCCGGCCCTCCAACGGTCTGAGGGACAGTGAACTGGCCCCCTGTTTAAAAAGTTTGAGGACCCCTGATTTAGGCACTTGATTTTATACTGATCTGTTACCTAGGTTTTCTACTTACATGTATTTTGATAATACAGTTGACCCTTGAGCAATGCAGGGGATCAGTGATGCAAACAATCTCAGAATCAAGAATCCACATATAATTTTTTAAAAATATGTTTTATTGTTTCAGAGAAGAAGAGAGAGGGTGAGAGAGATAGAAACATCAATGATAAGAGAGAATCACTGTTTGGCTGCCTCTTTCACGCTCCATACTGGGGATTCAGACCACAACCCAAGTATGTGCCCTGACTGAGAATTGAACCATGACCTCCTGGGCCCTCAAATACTTGTCCAAATAATCCTACCAACATAGAAATGCTCATTTTCCTTTGCTTTATTTTCTATGCAGTCTTTAAGTTTTGACTTTTCTTTGCCGCAAGAATTTTTCACACAGACAATTCTTAATTTCTAAGAAATTAATATTTGAAGGATATTTTGTATTAAAGTTACATTGGATTATGATCAAGATTGTAGACTATAAAATTTCTCTTTTTGAAAATGCTTTAAGTTTATATATAGACAGGATGTGAATTAATGTAAATAGACCCTGTATATAAGGAAAAATGTATTTTCCTTCAGGATGCTATGCTGTACATATTGTACATCTGTGTATTTCCCCACATAAAATCTAGTTTATTGACTGTATTATTCTATGCCTCTGTGCCCTCACTTATTTCTTGTCTATTATATCTGTGCAATTCTTGAATGTGGAGTAATAAAAGATTCTCCCATAATTGCATTTTTATCAAGGTCAATGTGCATTTCTAATATTTTGCTTTATATATTTACTGGCTATCTTCCTGGTGCATGCAACTTTATGACTTTTATATCTTCTTCATAAATTGCTCCTTTTATCTTTGTATAATGTCCTTCAGTATTCTCTTCAGTACTTTTAACCTTAAATGTCACTTTCTCTAGTATGAAGTCTAATACTTTTGCTTTGTCTTGTTTGCATTTGCCTAGTATCTTTTTCCCTCTCTGTTTTTAATTTTTTTATTATTTCATTTGAAGTTTTCTTGCACGCAACATATAGCCAAATATTTACATTTTAATCAGTCTAAGAGTTCTATCTACTTGAAGGTAGTAGGAAATTATCACTCTACTTAATGTTTATCATTTAATTTACTTTGCTATTTCCTCATTTTAACTTATTTGATTTTGATTCCATTTATTCTACTCTTTCCCCTAAGTCAGAAATTTGACTGATTTATTGACCTTACATTCCAGTAGTTGCTTTCTTTGCTTTCTCTGCATTACACAGCATACCATTTATCTATTATTACCTATAACAAATGCTTTTATTTTTCCCTATCAAGTCTCTCATCTCTTACAGGAAAGTTTAGAATGTTTGTATTTCCTGCTTCCCACCTACAATATTTTACAATTCCTGGATTTTGCTGAAATATCTTAGTACTTTTATATAACTATATTATTACTATATTTTTCCTTGCAGTGTGTCTTTCCTATTTCACAAATGCACATTTACTAATTATATTCTACAATATCTCATAATCAATTTAGATATAACTGTATTTATTGTAAAGCTTTATATCTATGATTTCCTGCTCATATTTTTTCTTCCCCTACATTGAGATTTCAGTTTCAATTCATATGTTGTTTAATGTTCTCCCTCAGGTCATTTCTTCTTATGGGCACTTGATTAATATATTCTTTCATTTTTTTGAATATTCACAACTAACTTTTTTTTTATTTAATAGGTGAATGATATCTTGGCTGGGACTAGGATTCCAAGTTCAAAGTCTTTTTAACTCAATAGAGCAAAACTGATTTTTACACTATTTTCTACTAGCAAACGTTGTGTATGAAGACCCATATAACCAAGAGTTTGAGCTTTGCAGACCAGCCTCTACCTTTACTATTCACCTCTGCAGTGGGTGCACAAATGCAGTTATAGGCAATATGGAAACGAATAGCTTTGCCACCCAACCCCTTTGGATACCCTGTGCCTCTGAATTGACAAGCAAAGAAGGGAATTACTTTACTGGCTGGGTGACTGATCCCAATTACCAAGGGGAAATTTGTTTCCTATTATAATATGGCCCTAAGAAAGAGTATGTCCGAGAGTCCAGCTCTGTCACCCATACCCGCACCCCCAAACATTACTTTACTGGCTGGGTGACTGATCCCAATTACCAAGGGGAAATTTGTTTCCTATTATAATATAGCCCTAAGAAAGAGTATGTCTGGAATGCAGCAAATTCCTTAAAGCAGCTGTTAGTATGACTATGTTCTGTGATTAAACATCAACAGAGCCTAGTCAGCATAGCTCAGTGGTTGAGCATCGACCTATGAACCAGGAGGTCACAGTTTGATTCCGGGTCGGGGCACATGCCTGGGTTGTGGGCTCAATCCCCAGTGTGGGTGCAGGAGACAACAGATCAATGATTCTCTCTCATCATTGCTGTTTCTATCTCTCTCTCCCTCTCCCTTCCTCTCTGAAATCAATAAAAATATGTATTTTTAAAGTCAACAGAAAACTACAACAACCCAATTCAGGAAAGACTGCTAATGGACCATAACTTTCAGGAATAAAACTTTGGGTTACAAAGAACAACCACCAGCTGAGGTGCCTAATGAGTACAAGGGAATATAGAATGGGTAGTGGAAGAGAATAGTTAAAAATACCAGTTAAAAAAACATAACCAGTTGCAGAAATAAGAACTGTAATGAGTATGTTTTCCTTACTTTGTTATAACTATATTTTTATATGTAATATACATATAGACAAAATATTGTTGTATTCTTGCTTCTATTATACCTCTACTAGGTAACATGTTTTAATAAGAGTTAACTTTATAACTTTTTAACTGTGTTAACGTTATCGGATATTAAGAACAAGAGTGAACATCACCCAATCATTTTGCATTCTCTTCCATGGAAAGATTTAGTATGGCTTGATTGTATGCAGAATAGTTGTATTATTTTAGGTAGAAAGATAAATTTGTTATTGTCTTTATTAGTAGATTAAGTATGGTTTAAGGAGATGTGCATGGGTGACATAAACTTTGATGTTTTATGTATAAACTTGGTTAGGCTACAATCCCCAGTTATTCAGTCAAACACTAACACAGGTGTTGGAGTAAATATAGTTTGTATATGTGATTAACATGCACAATAGATTGACTTTAAGTAAGGGAGATTAAACTAGACAATCTAATGTGCCTGATCCAATCAGTTGAAATGTCTGAAGAGAAGAGCTGAAGCTTCCCTGAAGAAGAAGAAATTAAGCCCGTGGACAGTAGTTTCAGCTCTCACCCAAGTGCTCCAACTTTGCATTCTTGAAGTCATGCTCTATGAATTTTAGATTTCCTCAGCCAAATCTTTTCAGTAAGTTTCTTAATATGTATCCTCTCTGGTTAAACTCTGACAGATACAACATTATCTTGTTGGCCTTTTATTTTTATTTTTTTAGCTTGCATTATAAAAGGAATGTACTGCTGCTTATTTAGAAGTTATCATTCAAATTCCTCGTGTGTGTGTGTGTGTGTGTGTGTGTGTGTGTGTGTGTGTGTAGATACAATATTACCATATTACCACTGGGCTGAAAATAGTTGGAGATGATTTTTTTGTATAAATCACAAGGTCTATCACTATGCTTGTTACATAGTAGATAATCAACGATCAATGACTCTTTTCTGCCTTTGGCTATACAGGAGAATGGAAAGCTCAATATTTTCATCTTCAAGATCTAGGTTGCCAATGTTGGTTATGGTTATTCTTTGTTATGTGGTATTTGACTCCAGCTTTCCCCCTCCTTCTTTCCTCTCCCCCTTACAAGTCCATTTTGCAATAATTTTAGATTTTATCTGTATTTTCTTTTAGGAATATGCTTAGTCAATCACAATATAACAGACTAAGGAATGAAATAATAATCTACTAATCGTCATCTACAATTTTTTAACATTTACTATGTCAGGGTTCTTCAGTGAATTAATTAATTTAATCTTTTCACAATAACTTAGTGTTTCATTGCCTCAAAGTTTTGCAACTGATTTGGATCCCTTATTAATGCACCCATTTATTCCACATCATTTTGTTACCAGTTAGCCACTCTAGTTGAAGGGGGCTCTCTCCTCCTCAGCCCTTGTCATGCTCATGAAAAAGAATTCAGACCAGTGGCAAAGCAATGTTGAAGCAAAGCAAGTGAATTTATTAAGAATACAGTTGACATAAAGCACAAGCAGGCAATTCATCTAGTCTGAGTGTCCCTCCAGGTGGGGGTTCAAGAGTTTTATACTCCCCTCCCATAGGTTTCAAGATACCCCTGCAAGTTATCTTAGGCAACAGACTAGATTTCAAGGTCCTCCTTTTACATTGTTGTGGCTTTTCCCAGAATTTATGAGAACATCTGGTGATTTTATCTTGGAAAGTCCCAAGATTGGTGACTTCTTTGTTTAATAGATGAGATAAACTCCCCTTCCCTCCATCTCTTTCCCCTTCTCCTGCCCTAATAGTTATATACCCTGCCTAACACTTTGAATACTTAATTAGGTAATAAACATGTCACTATATGGTTAAAAGAAGAAGCTCTGCATGTGTACAATGATGGTTTTTAATTATAATTAGAATTGTCTGCCAAGCACTAACCAATAAGTCCTTAGAAACATAAAGAGCTAAAGAAAGAAACAGAGAATCTTCAAAGAAAGTGAGCGAAAATATCATTAGATGTTATTAAATCGATGACCACAGAAAGCACATTCCTTGTTTAATAGCAAATGTTCCAAATACATATTGATTCACCTTTATAACAATTACCCTAGATGCAGGGGAAGGGGCAAGTCCAGGAATAAAGAAACAACAAATCTCAGGCATCTCTTCATGCCTCAGAAGACACTTAAGTGTCAAATGTTCACACTTGGATGGGCAATCCGTTCTCCAAATGGCCAGAGGGGAGCTGTGCTTTGATATACCCTGCTTTGTGTGTTTTGTTTAATCATTCATAGTAAAATATCTTATGTTAATGTTTCTGTTGCTCACCTTCAGCTCTTCAAATTAATATTAGTATCACACATCCCTTCCCTGTGGATGCATGGCCTCTTTAGACAAGCTCGCTGCAGAAGCCATCCTTCCTACATTATTTATTAAAGTGTGATAAGGTGAAGTAATTACATTATCAGATATCTCTGTCATATTTGAGCAATAAGGCACCAAAATAATAGTATAAGACATCTTGGAAGGAGGGTATAATTACCACAAGGCAATCACACTCCTGGGGATTATAGGAGCTTGGATACATGTCTTCCCTTATAATGCCCTAAGGATGTGATTATCTCAAGGAGAGAGAGAAAAAGAGAAAAATCCAATGAATAATGTTGTATTCTGCTCTACAAAATTTATAGGAAAGGGCAAAAGTGTATTTCATATGAGGATGTGATGTGGCAGTTTAGAATATTTGAACAGCAGTTTCAAATGAGCTGAGCTATTCAAGGAAGTTAACCTGTCTCTTCAGAAAGCAAGTAGGCCACTCTAAGTAATTTTGTAAAACAAGATTGGACTCAGAAATGCATTAGAATTTATAATGGTTTAAGTGTTGAGGAAGTGGTCTGATTGAGCTACTCATTGCTAGTCGGCCCCATGCATTAGGCTTTCCATTTTCTGGCTAGTGGGTAAGGTTGAGACTCATCAGTCAGGCTGCTATCAATATTGGCTGCCTGGTGGTACCAAAATGGAAAACAAAGATGTATTTTTAAATTCTCCCACCAAATCTGAGGACAAAATGTTTTAGTTGTGGTTAAATTAAATTTCCAGGCTGAGCCTGGCCAGTGTGGCTCAGTGGTTGAGCATCTATCCATGAACCAGGAGGTTACAGTTCTATTCCTAGTCAGGGCACATGCTCAGGTTGTGGGCTTGCTCGGTGGTACCAAAATGGAAAACAAAGATGTATTTTTAAATTCTCCCACCAAATCTGAGGACAAAATGTTTTAGTTGTGGTTAAATTAAATTTCCAGGCTGAGCCTGGCCAGTGTGGCTCAGTGGTTGAGCATCTATCCATGAACCAGGAGGTTACAGTTCTATTCCTGGTCAGGGCACATGCTCAGGTTGTGGGCTTGCTTCCCAGTAGAGGTCATGGAGGAGGCAGCCGATCGATGTTACTTATCTTTGATGTTTCTATCTCTCTCCCTTCCTCTCTCTGAAATCAATAAAAACATATTTTTTAAAAATTTCCAGGCTGAAATAAAAGTAAAGAATGAGTAAAACAAATGTCAACCAGCCTGGGGCCACATTGACATCTTGAATTCTCTAGGAGAACTTATCTGAGTCTTTCATAACTAAACCAATTCAAGAATTTTCTGATTTTTATGGAGAATTAAAAATAAATATTTCTGCAAACACATACTAAGGTGATTTTTCTAAAGAATATTCTTCAGAGATCTGAGATAGAAAAACAAGGCCTACGATGAATTATTGGAATTGACTTTTAAATTTTTATTTTTTATTTTATTGCTTAAAGTACTACACAGAGTAGTACATATGTTTCCTTTTCAATCAGCTAAAGATAGAACCTTTTGTCAAAAAATATTCAGATAAAAATGGGTAATTTTATTAATTATACAGGTTTTCAATCAAATAATACAAAACATCTGGAGAGACAGAAACAGGTAGCTTTTGACTGATGATTTCATTCTGAAGACATGTTCTGGGACACACACACACACACACACACACACACACACACACCAGTGCACGATTTTCGTGCACCAGGCCTCTAGTATCATATAAATTGCTGGATTAAAAATGGCCAAAAGTATAATATACATTAAAATATACTAAAGTTCTTACTCTCTTAATTCTGATGAACAATGATAATTAAATACAGAAATAAAACAAATATCAGTCAATGTGTCAGGCTCCCCACCACCACCACTGCAACCTCCAGCTGTTCAGTCTTTTTCCCTACATGGAGGAGCACTAGGAAATTCCACACTTCCATAAGGCAGAGTCCCCTAAAAATGCAGTCCCAAAACTAGTCACCTTTAAGATACTACTTCTTAAGAACCAAAAGCCAGAAAAGAATTTTCTGAATTTCAAGGGAGAAATGATGGGACAGAGGAATCTTACTATGATATAAATAACAAGGAGGATCACCAGCTCCATTCAAGTGCTTTTTGAATATTTTTTTTATTGATTTCAGAGAGGAAGGGAGAGGGAGAGAGAGATAGAAACATCAATGATGAGAATCATTCATCGGCTGCCTCCTGCATGCCTCACACTGGGATTCAAACTACACCCTGGGCATGTGCCATGACTGGGAATGGAATCATGACCTCCTGGTTCAAAGGTTGATGCTCAACCACTGAGGTACACTTGCCAGGCTGCTTTTTGAATGTTTAAATATTTTTTGCAACATTTATTCACACTTAACTTCATTTATTGATTAAATTCCTTTTAATTTAGGGGTCTAGTCTTTTGCCTTGTTAAATATATATGTGCAAAATTAAATGCTGGGAAGGGAGTGTTAATGTTATTGTAATTGCACTAAGATTAGACAACATCTTCCAACTGGATGCTTCAAGTTTAATTTAAACACGTGCCCAGACACAAATCCTGTTATACCTTTGTACCCAAGGTTCCAATAAAATATGTAAACATTGGTAAAAAAAAAAAAAAAACCACACACACACAAAAAAAAACAGCTACCGATTTTGAATATTTATGATGTTGAGAAACCCCAAAGAGATACTGATTAAATCTTACACATATATTGCTAAAAGAGATGTTGGTGTTCCCCTAAGAGAAGAGAAAGCCTGATGGAATTACACATCTTACTGAGGAGCCAGCAGGACCTCCTCAGCCTGGCTTGCAATGAAGTGTGGGTAAAAGGGAATCCTACATACAGTGAAGTCATCATATGTCTGCCCAGGACTCTATCAAAGGTTTCCAGGGTCCTGGAGCTTTGATCCCATTCTATATATTCATGCCTAAAACTCTCATCATACTTAGATCTGTGTTCAATTTCCTGTGGGAGTAATCTTATTCGAGATCGTTATGAGCTTTGTATACTTTACAATGATTCAAATGTCTACAAGCAATTTTTTAAATAAAGAAAAATGCAAAATTGGCCCCAGGGCTCAGGGTTGAGAAAAAGCAAAGATGGGCTGAAGGAGAAGAAGGCAAACGCTAAGACAAACCTGCATTTATCTTAGTGGGTCTCTCTGTCTATGCTTCCTAATTACCTGAAGGTTAAAAGCAAAAACACGAATACCTCCCCTGACCGGAGTATTTTCAACATGTCACTGAGATGCTTCTGATATGCAGCTAGGGAATCACTGATTGATATACTGAGTCCTGAGCTTCACCTGATGTAAGCTGAAAATTTGGCATTTATTCCCACTCCACACAGTGAACTTCATCTAACTATTTAATAAATTATTTCATGTAAAATAAATTTGATGCAGTTCTTTTGAGAGAAAAATTACGTTTAAAAAACACACAAAAAAAACCCCCACAAAAAACAAAAACAAAACAATGCTACTCAGAAGCCACAAGGTTGATAAAGCATGCTGGATGTGAACATCACCAAATGCAAGTGTGAACTATCACTGCCACTGAAGGGAAGGGCCTAGCCAATATAATTCCACATCAGGAAATCCAGCTAAGGATCCTTCCCCCCTCCCCACCAATGCCCAAAGTTGAGAAGAAGGAGCTGAAAGTACAAGTCCTTATATCCTCTAAGATGTCTGTGAAAAACCCTAGGGGGTTTGGATCCTCTGTGACTGAGGAAGAGAAAAAGAAAGGAAAAAAAAAACCCATAAAGAAATCTGACAACACAGCTGTAAAGATGGCAGATGCTGAATATAACATCCACTGTAAGAGTATTCATCAAATCAAAGCTAATGTTTTAAGGGGTGAAATATTGTCCTTAAACTCTAATAAAAGTCTCCTCCCTGAAAGAAGTGCAACCATTTTTTCTTCCCAAGTCTTCCAGGGAAGCTCTGTTATCAGAATCCAATTCTTCTAACTCCACCACTCTTCGGAGAAATAGAAAATTCCAAAGTAGTATTTTATTCCTGTGAATGCCTTTTTTTCTTCTTAGAATTTATTTTTACACGTTAAAGACAATACTATGATGCCAATGCAGTCGGAAACCTTTCAGAATGGTCTGTTATTATTAAGCATTGTCTATAATTAATATCAATTAGCATCTATTAAATTTAATAGACTTTGAGTTATTGAGTTTAATTCAATTTCAATAAATTTTAATTAAGTACAATTTGTTTCCATTACTTTTATTAATTCCAGTCACTATCAATTATCTTCAATTAATTTAATTTACTGGCAATATATGTTCAGGTAATTCCCTATTATATTCAATTAGTTTCTATTCATTTCAATGGGATTCCTTGGCTGCTAACTGATTCCATAAAAAGAAATGTGCAGTTATAACGTAGTTTCTATATTCTACAGCCATACAAACTAATTAGCTTTGCACTGAAATTTACCATAACACAAGGAGACCACTACTCAATCTACATACAATCTGTATTCACCTCTACCCATCTTGTCCCTGGTTTGATATGTCTGAGTCTAGCCTGCTGTAGAGAGTCTGGTATTTGTGAAGAGATGTCAGAATTTGCAACTGATTCACCCATTAGTTTCATGTGCTTTGTATCTAGAACTCCACTAGGTGCTGGAGGTAATACAGGTTAAAGAAAGTACATCCTATTTACAACAGGATTACAACAAGATTCCCCAAACAATCAGGTTCACATTTGATTGAAGGGGCTGGGTGTGTCTTATTCACTGCTGTACTCATAGGCATGAACACAATGCTTCACAGAGTAGGTACTCAACAAATATGAATTTTTTCTGAGTCAGTAAAGTTGAGGTAGAGAAGCAGGCTAATTAGGAAAAAGTCTGAGTGTCATAATCCTATAAAATAAAAGGCTAATATGCAAATCAACCAAACTGCAGAATGACCGGTCACTATGACATGCACTGACCACCAGGGAGCAGACACTCAATGCAAGAGCTGCCCCCTGGTGGTCAGTGCGCTCTCACAGGAGGAGTGCTGCTCAGCCAGAAGCCCTGAGCCGGGCTCATGGCTGGCGAGCGCAGCAGTGTTAGCAGGAGCCTCTCCCGCCTCTGCTGCAGCATTAAGGATGTCCGACTGATGGCTTAGGCCTGCTCTCTGTGGGCCTAAGCCATCAGTTGGACATCCCCCGAAGGCTCCCGAACTGCAAGAGGGCACAGGCCAGGCTGAGGGACCCCCCAAATCCACAAATTTCATGCACCAGGCCTCTAGTTAAATATAAATAAGCTCTTCCAGTGGAAGAAAAACCTCAAAATTCTCTTATAAATAGTGCTAGAAGAAAAAATGTGGAGATCTTACTGTCTAATGTTATTGTCCCATTCAAGTTTGTGAGGTCAAATAAGTGATGCAGTGTGTATATGACATACTAACTCCACAGGTGACAACCTCACCTGTTCTACCTAGGGAGAATTTGCATGGAAAAGCTACCAGTGTATAGCTTTTCATAGGTTGTAGAACACTTTAGCCTCAGTTAACACATTTTATGCTCTAACAACCCTATTAAGGAAACAGTGCAAATTTTCTTATCTACATTGAGAAACTAAGTCATATAGAGGTGAAATGGTTCCTTCAATATTAGACAAATAGAAAAGAAGACATAATGACAAACAAGTCCAGACCCAGGGCAGCTTGTGAGGGGCACTATGTAGGAATAAATGCAGTTCGAATCTGTAGGTAAACAAATCCTACCCACTCACCTCTAAAATGATGAATACGTTCTTGTGGTCCAAGCTATGCAGAGCGGCAACTGTGTGCCTGGGAGAGACACTCAGAACAAATGACTCACTTACTAGGCCTCCTGTTCTCCTCCACTCAAGGTTTCCTTAGAAAAATGTACCTGTCTGAATGGAAGTGGCTGGATGTGTGACAGCTGGATACAGCCAAGAGCATGAATGGAACATACACCGTTCCAGGGGAGGGCCAGCTGCCTGCAGGAGGAGATGGCTTGGAGCAGGGTTCTTTGGCAGCAGGGCAATGCTCCAGTACAAGAGGACTTGGCTCACGCCCAAAATGTCTCTGGCAGAAAACTTGCTATGAGGAAAGAGGGGAGGAATTCAAGGCTGAATCCAAATCAAGTTGCCAGAGCCTTTCAGCTAAGATGTGGGAGGTCCTGAGAAGGAAAATCAGGAACTTTAAGATCAAAAGAGAAACTGGCTGGAGGGAATGACAGGGTCCTTGGAAAGGAGCCTGGAGGAATCTCAGTGTGGGACAAGCCCACCGGCAGGCATGACCCTTTCCCAGAGTGGCTTGCTGAAAGCAAAAATGGAGACAAGAGTAGGTGCAGATCATCAAAATGCAAACATTTCACAAACCGGGCCAGGGACAGTAGACAACTAATCTGTAAGCACTTTGCCATTTAATATCTTATTTTTTTATAAACATCCTAAGTTAATATAATTAATAGTTCCATAAATGTTTAATGAATGTTCCTATTGCTACCCAGGACAAACTCTCTTTCCCAAGCAATTCACACACCCTGCTCTGTTTTTTTCCACATTGCCCTGCCCCCAACTCCCTATGTCTCTGAATGCTGTTCATCCTTTAATGTTGGCTAAAAGCAAGTATTTAGTCTTTCAAAAAGTCCTTAATGAATGTTCCTATTGCTACCCAGGACAAACTCTCTTTCCCAAGCAATTCACACACCCTGCTCTGTTTTTTTCCCACATTGCCCTGCCCCCAACTCCCTACGTCTCTGAATGCTGTTCATCCTTCAAGGTTGGCTAAAAGCAAGTATTTAGTCTTTCAAAAAGTCTCCCTCACAGGTATCAGGCAACTTCAAGTTTATCAAACATGAGTTGAGCTCCTAGTATATGCCACATTATGAGAATGAAGCTGTTGCTTTTCTCCTGGTAACAAATGGTGAGGTCCTTTTGAATCTTTTTAGCCACTGACCTACCATGAGGAAGTTCCTCTTTCAGACTTGCTGTGTCACTCACAGTTTTTACCATCCCATTTTGGCATTAGTAATTCTGACATTTGTATCATATTTTATATTTATTAAGTGCATGCATCTGCCATGTCTAAACTAAATTGTATGTTTTTCTAAATACAACCTGTGAATAGACTTCTCAATCAGCCATTGAAAACAGAAGCTGAAGCCCTTGTTCATTTTTTTTCATACTTCAGCATATACAGCATTAGAAGATGTCTGATATTGACTTATTGCCTATACCCATTTACCCACAACCAACTGAGGAAGGTTGTCTGGAAGAATGGATCAACAGATATTTTTTTCCACTTCATTTAATATTTAATATGTATTAAACATCTAGGATGGGCACTGTGCTAAATGCTTCAATCATGGAAATAATCTCAGGTATCTCAAACTGATATGACATAACTCCTAGAAGAGATGGAATAGATGGAGAGGTAGGGATTCTTCCTCCCTCAAGTTTCTTTCAAAAACATTTAATGAAACATTTAATGTTCTCTTGATATGTCTCTTTCTTTGTTTCTTTCTCTTTCTCTGTATCTTTTATCTGCTAATTACTCTTTCCTCAGACTCTTACCATCTCACCCATTAAGCCATATTTTCTACTTTATTTGTTTGAATTATTCCATTAACTTATTTTATTGCCCTCTCTGGCTAACAAGCTCTTTGAAAAACAGACTTTCTTTGCTTTCCATCTTCCTGTTCCCACCTATCAAAATACTGAACCCAATACATGACACTTGACATATTTCTAGAGGAGACATCCATATTATATTCCTGATGCTTATTTTAACATACTTTCTTTAAATTTCCCATATCTAAAACCACATTAAGAAACTTACAATGATATATATCCAGAGCTAGTTGAGCAGTGGTGTCCTATTAAACTCTGGATTTCTCAATAAAAACTCTGTTGCTTTCTAAATATTCATTTTATTTCTGTACACATCCTATGTGTTAAGTTTTGGAAGGTATAGATTCATTGGGTCTTCCATTGTTATGGTTTCTTCTTTGTATGGGGCAAGAGGAGATTACCATGAATTAAAAAATATATGGGAGCATTTCTTGCAACAGTAAATATGGTTCTGGTAAATGATGATGAAAGTATATGACGTTAACCTTTGGACAAGACACCACAACTAAATAAAGTATAACAGGGGCCTGCGAGTTTTGAATCTAAAGAGATCTTTAGTTTGGTAGAGAAATAGAAGATGGCACCCAGGACAGGAAGGCAGGAAGTCAGAAGAAAGGCTAGCAAACAAGAAACCAGAGATGCCAAGACATGTACCAACACTTAGGCCAAGGGTTCAGTTACCTCAGGATTAGAAACCTGCACTTGCAAGTTTGACTTCCTGTGGGTAATTGTCTTCTTTGGCTGGGAACTGTCTTCTATATAAATAGTCCTGGACCAGTCTGTTTGAGAAAAGACAGGTGGCCTATTTGCGACCTTGGGGCTGTTATTCTTTGGTCAAATTTATACTTATATTTGTTTCCCTTTTCTAATATTAGAGCTCGTTCACTGTAATCATAGAAAACACAGAAAGTGGTATATGTCTTTGCTTAGCCTGGAATTTTAAAGCAGGAGCAGGGGCAGTGTTTCTCTGAAGAGTGTTCTAGTAGAAGGTTGAAGCAGAAATCATAATGAGAGAACCCCAGGGAGAAGCAGAAACCAAAGAAGGAGGCCGGGGCTCTGCCCCATTGTAGTGCTCATTGAGAATTAAGAATGAAGGGAAAGTATTGGGAAATCTGGATGGTGATACAGTAAATGAAAACTCGATGTAATACTAGGCTGTTGGTATTGATCAGTTTCTTCTCAAGCTTACCACTAATCTACCAGTCACCAAATTCACTTTTAGGGAAATATGTAATTCAATGCAAAAAAAAATACTTAAATTAGTCTCCTATTCCTTAAACATCCCTTCATACAGAGTAGAAGCCAGCATGATAGAATTCTGTCTTTGAATCCTTACATAGAGAGTGTCTTATCTACTTAATTGTGGTTGCACAGAATGATCATAAGCTTTGACTTTGTAAGGAAAAGAAAATTAAGGGAATTCTGATCCAAAGACCTTGCTGGGACTCATCTCCACTCAATTCCTCTAAGCTTTCCTTATGGGACTAGAATTTGAGAAAACTCCCCACAAAGGGAAATGTTTTAGAGCCCTGATTAGAGATCACTATTAATTTATGTAGATAGATCTTTATTAAAGAGGTATAACGAAGAGCTTCTAGGTTGGGACATGAGGTTCAAAAATGAGTTTGAAGTAAATGAAACACCCATCTTCAACAAGTGTATAATCTGATTTTGTCATCAAGCAAAATAATTTTAAAAGCTGCCATTCTACAATAATCTCAAAGATCTCTAGAAAAATACTGCTTTTTGATATTGTTGGAATAATGTCAGATGAAGTTGACACCTTAGTTTATAACCATGATCATAAAATCATTTTGTATATAATCTAATTTCATCTGACAACAACCTGATAAAGAGAGCTTTAATTTTTCAGTTACAAAGGCTAACATATATGTAGTAGTTGATACAAATTACCCAACTTGTAATTGGCAGAAGTATCAAGTCTTTCTATTTTAGACTCCTTTGAATACCTCTAATTAATCAAAACTAGAGGCCCGGTGGTCCTCACCCACCTACTCCACACATAATCTAGTGGGGTATTTCACAACCCTCAAATTCAGAATATCCACACTAACATTGGTGCACAAAAGTCTATTTAGTGTCAGTTCATTATATGGCTACAATGAAGAATAATGAGCATCTGCGTAATTGGAAAGATGTTCTAGCCACACCCCAGGGTTTTCTTGGACTTTATCGATTATCATTAATTAAATTATCCTCAAAGATTGTATGGTTTATATTTCTAAATGCATTTTTGGGATTTTCCAGTGCAAAAATATAAAAAATAGAAGCATAAATAAAGAATATATAAAACAGTAAGTCCCTAAATAATTTTAACTGTGTCTGTGTCCTTTGCTAATTTGTCTAACCTTTTAAAATCAACTGTGCTGGGTTGCACAAATACCCCCAAGTCTTTCTTCTTCAGTCTTTTGCAATATAACTCACTCCTTCCATCAATGGGTGGCATCTATTTCTTCATCCATTGTCTATGTCTCTACTCATAATCACAAGTCTTGTCTTGTTACTTTATGTGACCAAAGGAATGTTGCACCAGTTCTGCACATGTGCCACAAGAGGTACTGTAACTGCTGCTCTCCTGGCTGGGAACTGTCTTCTATATAAATAGTCCTGGACCAGTCTGTTTGATAAAAGACAGGTGGCCTATTTGCGACCTTGGGGCTGACTAACAGTCATCCTATACCCAGAAGCAGAGCCACCAGATGACCAGCATCAGATTACAACACAAGTCAGCCAAGCTATAACTGGAAAACAGCCCAATGGAGCCCAAAATAAATTGCTGACTCACAAAATCATATGCTAAATCAATGTTGAAAGCCAGTACACAATAGATATCTGATACACCAACTTTGCTGCTCTCCCCAAAACTCTCTTTTAAAAAGTTCATACTTTACACTACTATATAAAACATCATGCAGTCAACAGAGCGCTGAATTAGTATCAAGTGATCTGATTTAATTCCTAACTCTGCCATTGACTAGGGATAATACTGCAAAAACATTAAGTACATTCTCTGAGTTTCATATACCTGTCGACAGGTCTCATGTTGCATTCTTTCTACCTTGATGGTGTGTAACAAACACATGAGAAATTAAATATGAAACTGCTTTGTGTAACTTTAAAGGCTTTGGTTTTCTTACTCAGAAAAATTCAAGGATCGATCTGCCTCAAAATGCTTCTAACGATATTATTGGTTGATGTTATTGGAGAATCAAATTCAAGGATTATTCCCTATTCTACAGGCATTGTGAAGAGCACAAAATTGAACCATTCTGTATAACACATGGTCTCACAGCAAAATGCCTACTGTTGACTCTTAAAACGCATACTATGTGCAGACCTGATTTCGTCATCCATAGTGGAATGGTGGTAGTTTAAGTGTAGAATGGAGTTTGGGTACAAATTTTGAGAGCAATTCCTTCTTCAGTACTATTTTAAGAAAGGAAGCTCTTATACCTAAGTATTTCTCCATCTACTTTTTTAATTTGTAGAGCACCCCTTTGAATAAGGCAGAAATTCCCAAAGTATTGGTCAAATGCAAAATTAAAATAACATGAAAGAGCTTGTAAAATATGTAAAAAGGCATACCACAGCCCTCTTTCCCAATTTAATGAATCAAAACTTTCAGAAGTAAAGTCTAGAATGCACAAGCTCTGTAGTTGATTTAGAAGCAAGCAAAATTTTGAGAATTGTTAAGCTTTGTAAGTTTTTTGGTAATAGTTTACTGATTGTTAGAGAGAGAAGAAGGGAGAGAGAGAGAGAGAGGAGAGAGGAGAGAGGAGAGAGGAGAGAGGAGAGAGATTAACATTGATGGGCTGCCTCCTGCATGTCCCTTCCAGGAATTGAGTCTGAAACCCAGGTATGTAACCTGACCTCAGATTGGACTGGCAACCTTTCAGTGCACGGGACGATGCACAACCCACTGAGCTACACTGGGCAGGGGTGAGCTTGTTTTATATTCTCCCCATAATCAAGAACAGACACACTACTAAACTATTTCTCATCATTTTCATATGTGCTACTTTGAGTAAACTAACATATACTTACTTTTATACTTAAAGAGGATGTTGAAAAAATTGTCATTTTGATGGGAGATGTGAAGGAGAGATGAATCTGGACCCTGTTACAAAGAGTGAAAGATGTTTGATTAAACATTCTAGGCAGCAAGAGAATACTTGAGTCTTGGAAGGGACAAAAACAGAAAGGGAGAGACAAAAAAAAATAAAAAGAGTTGTAGAATAACAAATATCTCATGTTTTCCTAGGGCTAACCCATGCTTAAATCTCTGGGAATCATGCTGCTTGGATTAGTATGGTTTAAAGATAATTGCTCCCAATTTGAGGTCCCACTGTTCTAGAAAGACTAGCAAGTATAAAATACAAAGCAAACAGGAGAACCTATAACTTCTCAGCATTGTAGCTGTCCAAAGCCACAAGTATCATTTGCTCTTTTCTCTGCCAGATTTGCTAGTAAGATTATTCTTGGGTCAGTGGCTGAGAATATTTTTCTTTGTTTCTTTCAGTTTCTAGTTGACAGCATTCTTCATGAAGAGTTGGCCTTACTTCTTGGCAAATGAAATCAACACATACTGTGAGCATTATACCTTCTGTTCTAACCATACCAGGTTCAGTTCATGAGGTTAACTACAATACTGCTTTCTAAAGGAAGAAAGAAGGAAAAGGAAGGGAAGGGAAGGAAAGGGGAGGAGAGGGGAGGGGAGGAGAGGGGAGGGAAAGGGAGGGAAAAGAGTTAGAAAGAAATAAAGAAACCAGTATTTAATGAATATCTATAGCATATCATGCATATTCACAAACACAGTATCACATTAATTCTCACAAAAGCCAATGGCATAGGCATGATTTTTCCTTGTTTTCAAATGAAGAAGCTGAAACTCAAAAACATTATGAATAATTTCTCAAAAAGATAGGTTTTAAACCTGGTTAAATCTGGCCCCGAAGAGCATAATTTTTCAACTCTTTCAGAATATAAGTTTGAAAGCAAATATTCCTGGAAATACAGCAAGAATCAATCAATATGCTCATAGAAATACATCAACCTCTCATCCTTCAGGAGACTTGTGAGGTGTTTTTAGTAGAAAATTCTTGTCTAGGTCAATGTTCTTTAAACTGTGGATGTCTTCTCATTAATGAGTCATGTCATCAATTGGGTAGCAACCAAAAATATTTACTAAAATATTACACAATGATAGAGAATCAAATACAAAAATTCATAGGGTATCACATAGTAATGAGAATTTTTCCAGAAATCTTTTTTTCTATTGCATAGATGTATACATATGTACTTGTATACTGTTAAAATGCAAAATACATTTTAACATAATTTGTTGGGAAAAAAAAACTTTAAAGTTACTGAGCTAGATAATGGGAATGTTGCCTACGGCAACTGTTACTGGGAAGTTATCTCAGAGAAAGAGAGGCCTGGAAAGGAGAAGAGCAACACTACAGAAAAATATGTTATAAGTTCCATAGACTGTGTTGATTAGTTGTTTTCCTCCCTTTTCAACTAATAAAGTCATGGGAATGCAGAGGTGACTGGTTCCTCTAGCAAAGTGGGGTTGAAATCTGTAGATGCTCATCACCTGTGAGGAACGGACTCTTCAATTCAACTCCCGTGAGATTTTTGTCTAGTGCTAGACTCCTATACATGCAGAATCACCATCTATGTCCTTGTCATCACACACTGTCCATCACAGATGAGGCATTTCTCACGATCTCTCTTTTGAAGAACATGCTTAGCATTTATTCAGGACTTGCTGAGATGTTACTTAGGGGGAAAAATCCTGCTATATTTTCTTTCCCCATTTGGATACCATAAAGAGTGGCTGATAATAGATACCAAAACTTACTTGTTCTGTTTCCTTGACCATGAGACTCTTGCCTGTTGAAGAGGTCAAGGAGAAATGTAATGAGGCTTAATGTAAGGGAAAATAATGCCCGTGTGCTGGGTTGGCCATTCAGAATATACTTGTAGCCTGAGACTGCCACAGAGAAAGGAAAACACTCCATGGAATCTGGTCTGACTATTCCTAAATTATGACTTTATTTGGCCACTGACAACCATTTCTTGAATCTAAGGACATGGGAATTATCAGTAACAATAATGCCTATTAGCTGTGTAATGATTAAAAGACCACTTCAAAGTAAGTTTACATTTTTATCTCCTTTTCATTCTTATAACAGCCCGGTGTGATTAGAGAAGTATTATCTCCATTATTACAAATGAGAAAAATCAAGCCCAGATGAGTTAAGTGATTTATCCAAAAACACACAAGTTAGTTGCAAAATTGGAACCAAATCTGTAACCACTAACTCCAAGCCCTGCATTCCTCCCAACAGACAGCAGTGCCCTCGTTAATTTTGCCTCATAATCTACTCTCTTCTGGTTCCCTAGCTGACCTGTTTCACAGAAGTAACTTTTTTTAAGTTCATGTGAAAAGGAGAAAAAGGGGAAATGGAAGGAAGAGTGATTATTCTGTCACATCTTCTGAATGCAGTTAATTCATTGGTTTCATGAATATGAAGTGGTCTAGAGGAATATGCATCTATTTATGTAACAATCACATATGCTGGGAAAGTGTATGTGGTTGAAATACAGATACATTGGTTTCTGTTCTAATATTGGTTTAAGTAAATTATATGTTTGGCACCAGCCAACAAACATATCCGTTCTAGTTAACTTCTCTAATTTGGTTGAAGGACCCAAGATTTATTCAGCAGTGCATGTATATCAGGTTATGCAAAATTAATAGCTGGAGTTCAATCATATGGCTTTAATTAGGATGCATGGGTTGGAAAGGGGAAAAAAATCAAGTGAGAGCTCTGGCTTTGATTATAACTGTATCTGCTCCAGTATCAGTTTCTGCAAAGGCAAATACGTGTTGGCTTCGGTTAATACACGCTCGTTCAAAGAAACTGTGCATTGGCTTAATTTTACTTTGAAGGCTTTTATTAAAATATATTGTTTGTCTAAGTACCAGTTTAGTTCACTTTATTTATTTATGCAAGAGTATTTACGGGGCCTGGAATAGAATTGTATACATTGAAGAAATAGTTGATTGTGTTATGTTTAAAAGAAAATCGTTTTATTTTTGTGAAAACTTCTTGGAACTTTGGAATACTGTCCTGTTTCCAAGTCTATGTACTTGTCTCCAAACTTAGATTTTGGAGTTTGACTGATTCATTGTCTTTCCCCCTTAAAAACAAATCTGTTAGGACAACAGCATTCCTTGCTGGGCAGCAATATTTTTCTCACATGGTTGCTAAACCTTCCCACCAAACCCAGGGCAAGAAATGAGTTTTATAGTCAATGAGTTCATCTATACTTGCCTAAGACTTAGTCTTCAAAACCAAAATAATTTTTACCTCCTCTGAGATATTTTCTGTGATCATTTGCGTTCCCATTGAGACTTGTTTTCATGCCTACTTGACCTAGATTATCTTGATTTAATGGCAAGAGACCCTGCTCTGATGAGTACTTGCACATCTTCAATTCCCAACTGTGTGCTGTACACAAAGCATGACTCTGTGTTCGTCGATATAGGTTGTGTGGGAGCTGCTGGCTGAATGCAAGTTACTCTGTGCTTAGGATGAGGCATAATCATAAGCAGGATCATCTAAACCGATGATGAGTCACACCAGTTAGGAGGGACAGAAATCCCAAACCATTAGTGGCAAGGAGAAGCCTGAGTAGGCAGGTGGAGAATCACAAATGTGCATTGTCTGGCATAGGTAGCAGGCAGAGGTCTGAAAGGGCAGACGATCAGAAGCAGAGAGCTCCACCATGGATAGCACATGAATGTTGCCTAAGGCCAGACAGCTCCACCTGGGCAAACCTGCTTAAGAGAATAGGCTAGCGCTTGAGTAGTGAAGAATAACTGCCATTGGCCAAGTCTGTAACATGTTCCAGAGCCTGGTCTAAGAGCATAGGTTCTGGAGCTGTATAGACATGTTTGGGTACGTCACAGGAAAGCCCTCTCCAAGCTGTGTGACCTGAGGGAAAGCTTTTCAATATGTTTGCACCCATACTTCCTCCTCTCCAAAGTTGCTGCTGTTTATACAATGGTTGGCACTACGTCTAGTACACAGAGTTAGTAATCTTTTATTGTTATTGTTGTTAATCCTTACCAGAGGATATGTTTTCCATTGATTTTTAGAGAATGGAAGGGAGGGGGAGAGACAGAGAGAGAGAGAGAAACATCAATGGGAGAGACACATCAATTGGTTGCCTCCCACACACCCTCCAACCAGAGCTGGGGATCCAGCCGGCAACCGAGGTATGTGCCCTTGACAGGAATCAAACCTGGGACCCTTCAGTCTGCAGGCCAACAATTTATCCACTGAGCTAAACCAGCCAGGGCAGGGTTAGTAATCTTAATCCCTATCATAGTTGTTCTTCATTTTCTCAATACCCCTACACTACATAGATTCTAGTCCACATTACAGTAATCAGAAATGTGAGGCTAAGAAGAACTAATGGCTTATTCAAGTCCACTTAACTAGTAAGTGGTCCAACTAGGGTCCAAATTTGCTTTTAGGATATAGGGCATAGAACCAGCAGCATGTCATCTGTGATTCTGAAACACATTGCTCCAGGCCAGTTCAGGACTCTAGATTATTTAAGAGTATGATTGGTTTGAGATATTTGTGCATGGCCCACCTTGCCAACAAAAATAAAGTAACTTAGCTATGGATATTAAAGAATTTCCAGGAAAGGAAGCCAGACCACTCCATCTAAATCTTGTCAGACGTTCCCTTTCCTTTTCAGTCTCTTCCTTTTTCTTCAAATAGGATTCCTTCCCTTAAGGTCTGAGCTCCAAACCATATGGCCCAGAACATACTAAGAAAAAGGTCTGTGAATCCTGGCCATCAGTCCAGAGATATCTTCCTCACTAATTATCCTGGTGCCAGAACCCCACCATAAAATATTCATTGCTTTTGATCCTAAAGTATTTTAGTCTACAAAATGTCTTCTATTAAAAGGAAAATGTCCCTTGGGGGAGAGAGAAACTTTTAAGCTATTATCAGTTAAACTCATTGTGGGTAGTTGGTTTATGAAAATTGAAATTGAGAATCTTTAAGAATTAAAGGATACAGAATAAGTTTCAGGCAAAAAAAAAAAAGGAAAACTCTCAAAAAAGAGAGAATGGCAGAGAAGGATAATTGGAGAATAATATATATTTTTTCATTTTCTCCTGAAATTTGGTGCTGCCTTTGTGCTACATCCTCCGTCCTCTCTCTTCTGCTCCCACTTCACTCCTCAATGCAATCCATCCTGTCTCTAGAACTTAAGACCAGGAGATGTTGCATAATGGTGAGGCGACAAGATGAGGGAAATAAATATTGGAGATGTGAAGAACATCACTGCATTTTGACTTTCAAAAGTTCTCAATAATTTCTGATCTTATAGTAGAGTTGGTTAAGAGCATGGATACTGAGGCCATGGTTCAGATCCAAGCTTTTCCATGTATTATCTGTGTGATCTTAGACATATTACCCTCATGTTCTCTCTGTGATTCAGATTTCTTATTTTAGAGCCAAATGTAATTTAGGGTAAATATGAGAATAACTGAAATGTGGAGCACAGAGACTAGGCCTTAGCAAGTGCTCCAAAGGGGGCAGCTGATAATAATAAAGTGCTTATATAACAACAAAAGCAATAATGATACTACATGAAATCCCATGTGTGGCTCTACTTGGATGTTGGATAGTCATTCAGCTGACCCCCTCTTGGACTTACACTATGTTCTTTAGATTAGGTCAGAGAGCCAAAGCCAGGGTTAAATAGAGTGAAAGAAAGCACTCTTCATATGTGAGAACTGAATGAAAAACACATATAAGTAAGTAGATTGCAATCCCTTCCAAAAGGAAATTACCTAACTCAGCTACTCAGAGAGTGAGACCAGAGGAAAATCTATAACTAGATTTCATTAAGGTATGGGGGCAGAGGGCAAGGGCTATCTAAAATGGATAAAATAAATTTATATGTGAAAGGGCTTATAAACTCATTTAATTGGAAACCTGACTTTAAACCATTTGGATCATACCAAATCAGTAAGAAATAATTTTTAAAATAAAATTTAAAAACAACTATAAGTAGCTCCATAAATGTTTGGGACCCATGAAATGAAACCCATGTACCTGACTAACAATATCACAGGCTGTTAATCAACTTATATTCTCTTACTGTACATATTCAAAGGATGCGGGCTGCTAGGGGCAAATAATATTTAGCAGTGAGGCTAGTCCCTGAACACCTAACTGTGAGAAGGAGAAAGCAGAATTTAAAACCCCAGAAGTTTTACAAATGGTTTCTAGGAAATGTTTTGGTTTGCCTACAGAGTTTGGACAAGCCAGAAGAATAAATAACAATGATAATGACCATGATTGCTAATGACCACTACCACCTTGTAAATGTTTGATATGTCATTAATAGTAATACCCACAACCGTCCAACAGGAAGCTATTGAGCTGCTAAAAAATATCCCAACCCTTCAAGTAGATACACTAGTCATTTGCTCACTCACAATGTGCTATGGTAGAGTTGATACCCAGCTCTGTTATTTTCCTCCTCTGTGGCCTTAGGTGCACATTTTTACCTGTGCTTTATTCCTCACCCATATGTACATAAAGTAATCCTTTCTTTGCCAACCTAAATTTGTCTCCTGGGAGTTTCAGAGAATCCAAACTTATATATGAATGAATGCATGTGTTGTTTTCGTTCCATCATTCAACAAATATTTATGATGTGCTTACCACGGGAAACTGATTGTAAAGTGGAAAAAAATACTCTATAAATATTATGCTTTTTTTTCAGTTTAGTTTCAAGCTATGGGAAGGAGATCTATCAAACAAGCTTTCTTTTTTGTTTTGCTTTGTCCTAATCTGAAACACACTACTGATACATGGGCTGAATTTTTCACTTTTCACACACTGTGGATACCATGTTCAGAACTGAATGAGTAAGAATAATTATTCTTTGTGTTTTCAAAACCAATGGAAAAGGACAGAGAGTGAGGGAGAAATAGGTATAAAGCAACTGGGTTTTCAGTGGAGGAAATCATCCCTTTGCTCACTCTGGAAACTAAAGCCCTATAATCACTAAGTTATGCTAAGTCTTCTAATCCAGACTGTTGATAACCATAAGGCCACAAATCCTCCAATGAATAAAAGCTTCTGAGAGTTCCATAGAGCTACACCATCTTGAAATTAAAGGTTTGGCATAGTACATTCAACTGAACACTAAGAATGATGAACATCCTTGAGTCCTCACCATGAAGAAAGTACTCCTCGCTGTCTGCTGCCATCAGCACTGGAGAAGATTGCATGCACAGAGGAAACCCCAGAGCTTCCTAACTCCATATGCATTAGTCACACTGGGCACAGCTCTGTCATTACGGACTCATTCTCATTCAGAGCCCATGTTCTCCCGTCAGCTATTTGCCCATGCTGCCAATCAATTTCCATACCCCTCTTTCAAAATCAATGGGCAAAAAGAGCATAAATATTCAAGGGAAGAAAATGAGCAAGCACAGACGTAGAAAAAACTACCTGTGACTCCAAGAGGCCAACAGAAACTCCTCACACATGGACAATTTTAACAAACTTTGCATAAAGGGGCAAGACCCTGCTACAATGTTTTCTGAGACATTGGATAGTGGGGTTGAATTAACCACTCTCAGAGAGTGCCAGGTAAAAACCTTGTTAGGCCAGAATTAAGGATATGTCACCAAATGCATAGAATTTCTACCTTGAATCCATTAAAATCAAGGCAATTAGGAGTGACAAAGTGTGTAGGGTAATTTAATGCAGACACTTGCTGAACTAATTTATGCTCTGGAGCCTATGCAGTCAAAAGGGAGCTGTCTGGCAGGAAGGTTTGAAACATTCTATAGTTCAGTCAGAAATTTCAAATGCCATATCTTGACCTTGGAGCCCTGTTTTCTGGGATGTCCTCATTTTCTGAGCTTCACAACCCATGGACACTGAAGTGTATATATAAATATACAAGTAAAACCTTCACTAAAATCATAGTGCTGAAATCAAGGCTCTACTCTGACTTTGAATGAAATTACACCCATTTGTCCTCCCACTGCAACTGTCAAAGCATCAACATCAAATCATTCTTTGATCTGCCAGAGTTGGGTTCAAATCCCTGCTCAGGCATTGAAGAGTTTCTGACCCAGGCCATATCACCATACTTCTTGGTCAAGATAAGATAATAGCAGTTTCTATCTCCTTGGATTTGTGTGAGGATTTAATTAGATAAGGCATGTAAAGCACTTGATAAAGCACTTGGCATATAAGTGCATAATAATCCTTAATGTCATTATCTCTAGTATTATCTATACTAATAAAAGGGTAATATGCTAATTAGACCGGATAGAATAGACATCTTCCGGACTAAGCCACCATGGCAGCTGAGGCAGAGGTGGTTAGGCAGGATCAGGTAGGAAGGCAAGCAGTTAGGGGTGATCAGGTAGGCAGGCCAGTGGTTAGGGGCAATCAGGTAGGCAGGCGAGTGGTTAGGGGTGATGAAGCAGGTAGGCAGAGCCCCGTGATCTATTGCCTCAAAGAGGGAGACCAGGCCACCTGCCATAGCCTGCAGGAGGGACACTCAGCCACTGCAATGGGAGGTGGCAGCTGGGAGGCTGCGGCTGCGATGAGAGGCGCTGGTGGTGGTCGACGCTGCAGGGCGGGGCTGGTGCCATAGCGGCTCCTGAGCAGGCATGGAACCTGCAGCCTGGCCCAGGCCCTGGGTTTGCAGCCTCTACCTGCGGCTTCTGCAGGGCTGGACTGCCACTCCTCCTGCTATGATGCCTGGGCAGATCCCGGACCCTCCCATGACTGCCGGCTCTCTGCCAGGGCTTGGCCCCCTGACCAGACTCCCCAGCTCAGCCCTGACTGCAGAGGAGCTGAAATATGCTGACATCCACAACATCGGGGCCATGATCGCCCCTTTGCACTTCCTGGAGGTGAAACTGGGCAAGAGGCCTCAACCTGTGAAAAGTGAGCTAGACGAGGAAGAGGAGCGGAGGAAAGGCACCGGGAAAAGAACAAAGTGGTAGCAACCTGATGCTGGAACAAGAAGAAGGAGCGGAAGGAGTTTCTGCAGCAGGAATATGAGTGGCTGGAGCTCATGAATATAGTGTTGAACCCCCAGATAGAGGAGCTGAAGCAGGAGCAGCAGCAGCTCATCCTGATGCTCAACCAGCATCGCCCCACCTGCGTAGTCAGGACCGACAGCATTAAGATCACGACTCAGAAGACAACCCATTGCTGGAGCAGCTGGAGAAGAAGTGACCATGGGCCGGGAGGAGAAAGATGCGATGAGCAGAGGGAGGAGGAGGAGGAGGGCCCCAGAGGGCTCTTCCATGCTGCATGAAAAACTCTTCAATGATGCTCAGCACAGCCACCATCGTTCAGGCTTTTTTGTGAAACTCAGATCAGCCACACCAGGGGAAGAAACCCAATATGATGAAACCCAGGACCAAGCGCTGAGACCAAAGTAGTCTTGAGCGGGGCCTGTTCTGCCTGGGGTCAGGCTTGCAGGAGGCAGGACAGAGGCTCTGGGCCGGGGAGACGCCCATCCAGGCAGCTGTGGGTACTTCTCTGGCCAGGGCACCCACCCAAAGGACCTCTAAGCAGCCAGGAAAAGCCATGAGTTGCAACCAAAATTAGGCTGAGTATGGAACTCAGAGTGAAACTGCAATCTGCCTGCTTCCAGCCCTGACCCTGACCCTGACCATGACCCTGACCCTGATCCTGATGCAAGGCTGGAGAAGGGCACAGTGCCAGGCCCTGCTGTACCCACCCACCATGGTCCAGCTCAGTTCTGCCTGGGAGTGGCAGCCGGGGCACACCCTCGCCAGTCCTGCTGGAGTTGCTGGGGGCATGAGGCATTGGTGCCCTTCCAAAGCACATACTCACTGAATGTTTACAGACTGGCTGTCCTGGCAGGGCTTTCAACTGCACATGTTTTTTATACTTTTTAAAAAATATTTTTTGCAAAAAAAGATTTTATATAAGCAATATATAAATGGATTTCTATAATCACTCGATGTGATACAGTATAAATATGCTATGGTTTGTTTGTTACGAACAGATATTCAGCAGTTATGGCCGTTGCGTGTAACTTCTAAGTACTGTAGTCTCTGGGTGTTGGAGGTGGCAGGGGCGGGGGTGCAGTATATTTTCATCCTGGTAAACCCTTCATAGTACTCAGTTCTGTATCACTCAGTAAACATTACTCTTACAAAAAAAAAGAAAGAAAGAAAGAAAGAAAGAAAGAAAGAAAGAAGGAAGGAAGGAAGGAAGGAAGGAAGGAAGGAAGGAAGGAAG
>NW_005357931.1:2624285-2647232 GCF_000412655.1 Myotis brandtii | reverse complement strand
GGTATAATTAGCATATTATGTTTTATTATTATAGATGCAACACATTTTTCTGGAGAAGGAAGAACAGTAGATGCATTTCCAAACAAATATATGTAAACCAATTCTACCATTTAAGATGCATATAAGTAATAGAGAATGCCTCCTGGCATTAGTTTTTACATGAAAAATCACTCTAAACTATAAGCTTGGCTTATGTAGAAGAGGTAAAATCTTGTCTACTTCTCTCCTAGAAGATTCTTCCTGGGAGCTCTTTATTTCAGAGGTGTAAAGGTGTCCAGCGTAACCCAGCTTCCTCAGAACTAAAACAGGTTTATCCGTCAGTTCTCAAAAAAACAGGCAAGAATAGAAGGGTTTTCTATGTAAAAAAATGTCAGACCTAACTTCTAGTGCCATAAGGATAGGGGGATAATGACATAAAGAAACACACACTTTTCTAATGACCCATTCATTCTATTACACAAGATCAGGGTTTTCTCAGGCCCTCTCCATGCCCATCAGTGTGTTGCCATTAATTCATTTCAGCCTGCAATGCCTTCCACACTACTGTCTTTTGCTAAATAAATAAATAAATAAATAAATAAATATTTCCCTGAGATTTGTTCTATGATTTTATACACACTTAAAGTAAATATCGTTGGAATAACATGAGAATGAGAGTCTTATTCATTGAATTTTAGCAGAGGGTTAGCTAGAAAGCATTTTGGTTTTCACTCATCTGTTTAAAATGTATGAACATGCCTTCCTCCCTTAGGAATTACAATAGTACCCAACAACTCACTTTGATATTTTTTAAAGTGATAGAGTAGAACAAGATTATCTTCAGAGTCCCTTACATTTTTATTATTCTGTGAATCTGACATCAATAGGTAACTTAACAGAGGACAGAGGAACCTCAACATCTGATCTACCATAATTTTTAGAAATAATGCTTCCACTGATAGTTTATTTAAATTATTACCTTGACAAATTCCTTACAGATAGGATGATGGCTTAGTAGTAAGCAAAAGTTCAGACATGGATCAGCTGAGGCACAGAAGGTCAGAAGAATCTAAGATGCTTGGTTTGCCAGAAACACCAGAAAATGCCATCTCAGGAGAATAGCCTTCATGAGAGGAGATTTGCTCTCAGGCTCCTGCTCTGAGAATCAACAGAAACACTTCAATGCTTTTTCGGTGACTTCTAATGGATAGAGTGAGTCCTTTAATCTACAATTATCTGATTAGCAGGAAATTGAAACAAAAGGGGAAGATTATCAACCATTTGGATTTTGTTTTCAGCATAACTACTCCTCTTATTCGACTCTTACCTCCATCTCAACAATGTCAGCCAACAAGTGTCTAAGACAGTGGTTCTCAACCTTCCTAATGCCACGCCACTTTAATACAGTTCCTCATGTTGTGGTAACCCCCAATTTCATTGTTACAAATTGAACATAATTAAAGCATAGTGATTAATCACAAAAACAATATGTAATTATATATGTGTTTTCCGATGGTCTTAGGTGACCCCTGTGAAAGGGTCGATCCACAGGTTGAGAACTGCTGCTCTAAGAGGTAGATGCATTTCATGGGTATTTAGATTTTGGAGGGAGATAGGGGAAGTAGTGGAAAAGGTTTAGAAATGATGTGTGCTGACTCTATGCTGAAATGCTGGATGTTCAGTTTGAAATCCACTATTCCTTGGACACTTGTCATGGTTCATAAAAGAGATTGACAGCTCCATTATCTCTGAAATGACTGTGTAATTTCTATTAGTGCAAACAGGACAGCAATGAAAGACTCTCATCTTTTTGTCTTGCTCTAAAGGGTGTTGGTGGAAATCAGTTTTCAGGTAAACTCAAAGAAGGTCAACATATCCATCTAAAGATTTGACAAATGATTCTCTACCGTAGATCCAGAATGTGAATTCTAGGAAGAGTAATTAACTACAACTCTCTCAATTCATAGATGAGGAGACTGAGTTGTAGACATGATATCATATTTTATCAAAGCCATGATGTTAGGCATATGTAGGAAGCTGTGACTATATCCCAGGACTCCTCACTTCTCTTCTAGTGCTCTTTATCCTCAGTGTAATATTTGATCACACTAGAAATTTAAGAATACAATTACAGAGTCTAAACAAAAAAGTACAGTATGGTCTCCTATTTCAAGAAATGTTGGCACAACAAAGACTGGCCTTGACCTCCAACCATAAACAAATTGAAAACCAGACAAAATATATAAAACAATTGCTTTTACAGATTGAACAGCAGGCAGTGCATAATTGTAAACCCCAAGAGAAGAGAAACAAACAATATAAATCCTACTCCCCTGAGAGGGAGGGCAAGCCCCTTTGGTTCCGGGAGTTAAGGAGATGGAGAGCAAAGATTAGGAAGGCTGTGTCAGTTGGAAGTTGGAGGGAAGAATTTTGAGAGAGATACAGAAAAAAAGAGCTCAAGAAATATACATAGTGCCTTGCTTGGTAGTATGCTAAACTTGTATAGAGTGAAACTTCAAATATCAAAGTAAAGAAGAAACTGAGTTGTAGCTGAAAAATTCCCAGAACTTACACATATTAGAGAGATTTTGAGCACTGATAAGCCAGCCCCATTACTGTGGACACTCTTTCTTTAAAATGTGTCTTTCAGTTTGTATAATTTGTATTGAAGAGTGCTCATTTTCTAAATTTTTTTTCTCAACTTGGCTTTGTCTATGGATGAGCTCATTAAAGGATTGCTTCATCTCCACTATTATATTTTCTAGTTCTAAAATTTCTATTTGCTTCTTTATTATAATTTCCATCTCTTGGCCAAAATTTCTCTACTGTTTATGACATACTGTCCTTAGCCTTTTTAAAGCCCCCGTCTTAAAATTCCAACATGAGTCATCTCTGATTCTGGTTCTATTGGTTACACTGTCTCTTGATAATGACTTGACTTCACTTGTTTTTTTGTATGTATTTTATTTTTTTTTAATTTTTTTATTGCTTAAAGTATTACAAAGGGTATTACATATGTGTCCTTTTTTCCCCCGACCTTGACAATCCCCTGGCCTCCCCTACCCCCCAGTGTCTTATGTCCATTGGTAAATTGAATGTAAGACATCGTATGTACAAGAGAAAAGGTAAATATTATTTCTACCCAGGCACTGATATACTTAAATTTCATCAAAGATTCTTTGCAACATGAGTCATCTCTGATTCTGGTTCTATTGGTTACATTGTCTCTTGATAATGACTTGGTTTCACTTGTTTTTTTGTATGTATTTTATTTTTAAATTGAATGTAAGACATCATATGTACAAGAGAAAGGGTAAATATTATTTATACCCAGACACTGATATACTTCAAATTTCATCAAAGATTCTTTGTTCTTGGGATGTCGGCTGGATTCAATGGCTGTATATGACCCCTATCTTTCCCCCAGCAACAATGGGTCTTTACCTGTACCTAGGAGTAACAAGCTTTTTTGGCCTGACTGCAGTAGCTTAAATCTTTTAAAAGGAAGCATCAGGTGGCAGACCTTCCTCTATTTCTCAAAGTAGAATCAGTTTCCTCCTTCACACCTGTACCATCTAGAGAGAAATTACATTTGATGTGCAGGGTTGATTCTGCCTCCTCTTGAGTTATGAGGACAAGGGCAGAGGTGGGGATCAGTTTTGGGTATGTTAAGACTTAGGTGTCTATTTTATTTCCAGAAAGATATTTCCACTTCAGGGCAATTAATTCTTGCTTAGAAGGCACTTTGTCCTTTGCATGGCTGCCCTTTCTAGTTACTGGTATTTAGGTCTCAGCTTAGATGTGACCTTCCCAGAGTCTTTCACTGATCACTCTGAGGCAACCACTCGCTTACTGTCCATTTACCCTATTGTAAATTTCTCCATAGCATTATTGTTAGCATATATTATTTGTTTATTATTTATGATAATATAAACTGAACAAGAGCAGAGCCTCAAATAGTGTTTGGCCACCTGGTAGGGGCTCAATGTAAATATTTATGCAGTGAATGAGTACCATTGGAAACAATCAAGTGGAGGACATTTACACCAGCAGACCAATAGGTATTATTATCAGAGACAGTAATGCTTACATCACACAGTCATGAGGATTTGCAGTAATATATGCAAATTTATTAGTAGCACTTGGCACACAGTAGGCACACTGGGAATGATAGCCAAAATGATCATTTCCACTAAGGTGCTACCTGAATAGTTTTGCCTTCTCAGTTAGCCACACTTTTAATTAGGACCATATAGCACAGTGATGGCGAACCTTTTGAGCTCGGCGTGTCAGCATTTTGAAAACCCTAACTTAACTCTGGTGCCGTGTCACATATAGAATTTTTTTTATATTTGCATCCATAGTAAAACAAAGATTTATATTTTTTATATTTATTTTATATATTTAAATGCCATTTAACAAAGAAAAATCAACCAAAAAAATGAGTTCACGTGTCACCTCTGACACGCGTGTCATAGGTTCACCATCACTGATATAGCACCACATCAGCCACTTGAAGGGAATATTTGGTCAGAAGTGGATAGTGTTATTAGTAATAATAAAATTATAACAATACATTTTTAACCTTTTTTTAAATTTAACTAACCCCAAATATGTTCATTTTTCTTATCCTGAATTCAATCAGAATAAAAGCATAGGGTCATCATTATAGATATAAAAATGTTAAGTAAACAAAAAATTCACAATATATCTAATGATGGAAAGTTGGCATAGAAACATAATAGTCACCTAAGAGACAGCAGAGCAGTGTCCTTCATACAGAGTTCTCCAGGCCTCACCCATTAAGCCTGGGTCATCCATAGGTGGCCTGCGTTCCTTCCTTATCCCATTGATTTCTCTGGAAATTAGTCATCGGTAACCACATTCTTTGCAGTTGCTTCACAGGTGCCATGAAGCACTCCTATGTTGGAAAGGTCTGTTATTTATAGGGCACTCAAAGGAAATACACTGGGCAATTTTAAATGTTGAAATCAAAGCAGGATTGTGTATTGCTGATGCTTTGCTATGACTCTGGTCTTCTGCTTCATCATAATCGTGGTTTGTTTCCAAGCTCTGAATGATTCCAGGCAGATGGGGAGGCTGGCACTTTATTCTATGTCATCTGGACAGATGTTATAATTCAGAGTGCATATTTTTCCTACCTTTATTGTCCTCCTATATTCGACCCCCTCAGCTTGTTAAAGGTTTGCTATTGAAATGGAGGTCGAGGGCATGGTTAAAGCATTTGAAGAAAATCACATTCTCTCTGCCCTAGAAAAGTACAGCTCTCTAGGAGGAGGGAGAATCCCTCTGGAGACTTCGTCTTTGAATTCTGGAGGGTCGCATGTTTGAAATGTTAATATGATTTTATGGATGAAAATTTTACCTGCAAAACATTTCTCAAATATGTGCCTATCAAATATTCTTCCCCCCTAGGGACAGTCCTCCCTATACATCAAAGGCAGCTCCGCTCCCAGAGATAGCCCTCTGCTGTGGGAGACAGGAGACCCTCCATTACAAGGCTGCAAGGCACAAGTGTTCGACTACTGGAAACTCTCATCTGTCCTATCAACACTGTGTGGAGGTAGAAGACACAGAGAAAACAGACCAACAAGCTTCACTTCCTATAAAGCATTTTCATAAAATATTTGTAACTTGATCTTGGAAATGTCAATCTCTCTGGTTTGGATAGACCAAAATAGATTCATTTTTTTTCTCTGAGCTTCTAAAACCCAGTCATCATAAAAATGCAACCTCTCTCAGAATGGAGAGAAGTGATGTAGAAAATAGAGTCACACAAAACAATGGTGGCAAACTATGGCAATGATTGCCAAACCTTTGCAAGCAGAGTATCAAGAGCAGCTGGAGGGCAAGTTCACTGGCGTGGCGAGGCTAATCCTGCTGATCCAGGCACCACACATCAAAAACCATTTTGCTCAAGTGAAGACCTACAGCCTGTATCTGCTATAATTCTTCCTCTTCCTGTAGCTCCACTTCACTGTGGTTCCTGCTCTGCATTAGTCCAGCTATGCAGCTTTTTCTGGGATTCTTTCACATGGGTTCTCACTGGAATAACCTTCAGTAAGTCTCTGTTGCTTGCCACCAAAACTTATTAAAAGTCAAGACACCACATTCCTTTTTATTCATCACTTATGAAATGCCTACTCTATGTGCATGTGTGTTATGTGTGGAAGCTATGAAAGCCTTAAAAGCCTTGCCCCAACCCTGTGGTTTTTGTGTTTTGTTTTTTTTGTGTGTGTGTTTTTTTTATTATTGATTTCAGAGAGGAAAGGAGAGGGAGAGATAGAAACATCAATGATGAGAGAGAATGTTTTGTTTTCTTGGGGGGGGGGACGAATGGAGGTGTGGACCCCTTTGTTGTCTCACGCTGGGGGAATTTCTTTTTAACATAATTTATTGATTTCAGAGATGAAGGGAGAGAGATAGAGACACCAATGATGAGAGAGAATCATTGACAGGCTGCCTCCTGCACGCCCTACACTGAGGATCGAGCCTACAACCCAGGCATGTGCCCTGACTGGGAATCGAACCATGACCTTCTGGTTCATAGGTCGACACTCAACCACTGAGCCACACTGGCCGGGCTCAACCCTGTTTAAGTTTAGAATCTTCTTAAATTTATAATCTTGCTGGCTCTTTGAACATCTCTTTTCTCCAATCTCGGTGGGAGTAAAATTCAAGTTGGGAGTAATTCAGTAGTAACAAACACATTTATGGCTAGGTAGTAAGAAGACAGAAGGGTCAAGTAAATTTTTCTGAAGAGTGTGAGAAAATCATGCTTAAGCTCTGTCTGCATTCAGCCCTAAATGTGTAAAATAGGAATTTCTCCCCATACTTCTTATCCTCTGGGGTAAGTATGAGGGAAAAACTTTTGCTGCCACTCATTCCATTACATGGGAAGAATCCAATGTCAAAGTGCTGGGATGATGGGAGCCTGAGGCTAATACTTAAGGTTCTGCATTTTTCTGTTGGGTTGTACCAGTTGTCAAAAGTTGTGGACCTTGCCCTAACCGGTTTGGCTCAGTGGATAGAGAATCAGCCTGAGGACTGAAGGGTCCCAGGTTCGATTCTGGTCAAGGGCATGTACCTTGGTTGCGGGCATATCCCCAGTAGGGGGTGTGCAGGAGACAGCTGATAGATGTTTCTCTCTCATAGATGTTTCTAACTCTCTATCCCTCTCCCTTCCTCTCTGTAAAAAACCAATAAAATATATTTTTTAAAAAAGTTGTGGACTTTATGTTGTCTCCCGGCCTGACTTGTTGCCTTCTGCTCATGTTTGTTTGTTTGTGCATGAGGTTGGGGTGCAGCATGAAACTGCCTGGTTCTGCATATTAAGCTCTCCTTCCTGTGATTCCTAATGCCTAGGCTAGGAGTTCGGGGTGGCAGAAAGGAGGACAAACCAGGAGCCCCAATCTGGTTTTATAAGCAAAGACTAAATCACTGTGACCTTTTCTTCTTGTGCAAATGTCTCAATTTCTTCTAGTTCCAGATGAAAGTAATAATCTTACTACAAATCCCATCTGAGAGACGAGGGCAGGTTATTGGACTGGAGGCTGGCAAATATTGAGAGTAAAGTTAGAGGAAAGCATGAGAGGTAATAACTTGAGTCCAAGCCCATAGACTGAAGTATGGAAGAATGAGCAAGTACCAGGAAGATGATAAGTGCAATCTCCAGATTGGAGATTGAAAATCCAGGCTGGGCATGAGGGGATTGGGAGCTCAGTCATGGCAACAGGAACATGAGCCGTCTAAGAAACATGAATGCAGGTGAAAGGATGATGGCATAGGCTAAAGCTTAAGACAGCAGAATTAAAGATGAGGGGGAAGGGGGCAAAACTCAAGATCAAAGGAAGTGAAGCCCACATGAGGATGTCACCCCCATTCCACAGCGGAATCTAGTGGCTCAAGTGTAGTTTCATATTTTCAATGATTTTTCTAAGCACCAACCTTTTTGTTGGTTCTCTTTTCATTTCATGTCATTTATTGGGTGTTTGTTTTAAGTTGGAACAAGAATTGACCTCCAGGCTCTAATACAGATGTTTCTCTCTCATCTATGTTTCTAACTCTCTATCCCTCTCCCTTCCTCTCTGTAAAAAAACAATAAAATATATTTTTAAAAAAGTTGTGGACCTTATGTTGTCTCCCGGCCTGACTTGTTGCCTTCTGCTCATATTTGTTTGTTTGTGCATGAGGCTGGGGTGCAGCATGAAACTGCCTGGTTCTACATATTAAGCTCTCCTTCCTGTGATTTCTAATGCCTAGGCTAGTAATTCGGGGTGGCAGAAAGGATTACAAACCAGGTGCCCCAATCTGGTTTTATAAGCAAAGACTCTAAATCACTGTGACCTTTTCTTCTTGTGCAAATGTCTCAATTTCTTCTAGTTCCAGATGAAAATAATAATCTTACTACAAATCCCATCTGAGAGATGAGGGCAGGTTATTGGACTGGAGGCTGGCAAATATTGAGAGTAAAGTTAGAGGAAAGCACGCTGAGAGGTAACTTGAGTCCAAGCCCATAGACTGAAGTATGGAAGAATGAGCAAGTACCAGGAAGATGATAAGTGCAATCTCCAGATTGGAGATTGAAAATCCAGGCTGGGCATGAGGGGATTGGGAGCTCAGTCATGGCAACAGGAACATGAGCCGTCTAAGAAACATGAATGCAGGTGAAAGGATGATGGCATAGGCTAAAGCTTAAGACAGCAGAATTAAAGATGAGGGGGAAGGGGGCAAAACTCAAGATCAAAGGAAGTGAAGCCCACATGAGGATGTCACCCCCATTCCACAGCGGAATCTAGTGGCTCAAGTGTAGTTTCATATTTTCAATGATTTTTCTAAGCACCAACCTTTTTGTTGGTTCTCTTTTCATTTCATGTCATTTATTGGGTGTTTGTTTTAAGTTGGAACAAGAATTGACCTCCAGGCTCTAATACATTGGTAGAAGTTGTCGTTTGCTTTCTGACATCTCATAAAGCCAGAGCAAAACTGGTTTTGTTTTTTGTTTTTTTGTAATTTGTGTGTTTGCTTGCTTTGTGCTTATGAGCAAGAATGAAAGTGGGAAAGCAATATTTTCCTAAAACAACCTAAGGGAAGAAATCATTGGATACAAATTATTGATCGCATGACCCCCTAGTGGGCTTGTTATCCAATTGACAGTTTGTTCAAGATCACAAATTAATGCTGTATCTTCTTGGAGAAATATGATATTCATTCAATGTTGAGTAAATCCATATATTAAAGCCAAACATTGATAAATAATGTAGGCCTATAACCCTCCAAAAGGCATATTTCCATATTTCCTGGAAGGGTGACAGCATGCTACTATTTTTAATGGCTCTCGCTATTACTATCTCATATGTGTGAATGATGTTTCAGTGGTTAAGGCTCTGATTTATTAATTAGAATGCAGTTTTCAGTGTGCTAATGTTACCCTGAGTTGAATGATAAGCATATATTTTAAATATGAGGTTTGGCAATTGCACAATATTTTATGTTGAATTGGAATATGTAAAGAATGAAAATCTCTCAAAGGTATGGGGGATTCGGATCGCTTCCCTGTGTACTGGCAGTTTAAAAACAAAATTAGCATTTGTTTTATCAAGGATGAAATGGAACAGGGTGTTACTTTAGAAGCAATTTGGTTTTTCATGGGTATGTTTGGAGACCTTTCCCCCTTTTCCATCCCCTCCACCCAACCAATACCCAGATATTTTGAAACAAGTTACTTTGCTATATTCTGTATTTGCAAGGGTTTTTTCAAGGGAAATCTGCTTACTATTTTTTTATACATTTTTTTTTTAATTTTGGAGAAGTCCTCTCTACACTCTGAAAAGGCAACAACTTTAATTGTGTGGGGTTTTGTTTTTTTGTGAAAATCATATTTATTTCAAGCCCAATTTTTTTCCCCATGATTCCCAGATCCTAACACGAGATTCTCAATTTGGTGACATGGTGCTCACATTCAAAAATGGGAAAAGCCTTTAACAGGGAGGTGGCCCTGTTCCCAGGGGCCAACTTCATAATGGAGTTCTTCAGCACATGAATGGATTGATTGCTTATTTGTTGTCCTTGGATTGTTTGAACAATGCAAAACACAACAGGATACCATCTGATGTTAACATAGCATAAAAATGAGGAGAGCTTACTTTGTAATGTTTAGGTTGTATTTGTTTCTTTTCCTTGAAGTTCTCACTAAAAGACATTAATAAACATCAGGAGGGTCAAAGGGGGGAACTTCCTAAGTCTTCATGTTCCCCATGAGAGACATTGGGAAGAAAAAAGTTGTCAATTCCTCATGTGACCTGTAGAAGAGTGAGGAGCTCACCAGCCCCAAACATGGGGGTAGCCTCAATTCTTCCTGAGTCCCCTTTGACCTTTTCCTATCAGCATAATTAAACCATCCCTAAATATCTCATTCACACTGATGGAAGGTTAGAATCCAGAACACCAACCACCTGACATTCAACGTGATCTAAGAGAAGAGCTCAAAAGGCCTCTGACGAAGCCAGTCTTATAGGCAGCTCCTCATCACTTCCATCAAATAACCATCACTTTTTAGTTAGGAGACCGTGGGATGAGCCAACTGGGATACAAGGAGGAAAACCCTGCCAAGCAAATCCCTGCCAAGGCACCCAGATAAAGCTATTAGTCATTTTTAAGGAACAGATGAGCAGGGGATAGTGAATAGAGAGATGAGGTCAGCATGGCTGGCAGGGAGACGTTCTTGTAGCACCTTTTAGACCTCTGTTAGAACATTGGCTCTATGCTGAGGTAAATGGGAAGATTTAGGCAGAGGAAGGACATGCTGTAACTCACATTTAAATTGATCTTTCTTATTATCATTCAGAGTTGAGACTGTGGCAGAGGTAAAGGTAGAAATGGAGAATTTTTTAGGAAGCAGAGAAATAGGAAGGGGAACGGTGTGCCTAGAAAAACACAGTAGGTCAGTCATTTTAGAACTTAGGAATTATTGGATGCTAGACAATGAGGAGAGAAGATCCATTGGAAGGCTTGATTTTTATGGGTCTTGTGTGCTTTGACACAGACTTTGGATCTCTTGTTCAGGCAGTAAAGAGTACATAGGGATTTTTAAGTCAGGGCCTGATAAGGTTATATGGGCATTTTATGACATAACAGTGGCATCTTTATGTTGGGTGGAGTCAATATTGGAGAACAGGAGGTCATTTAGAAAGTGATTGCACTTGTATAGAGAAGTGACAAGAATGGACTGAATGAGTTAGAGGAATAACAATATGGAAAAAGAATTAGGGACTAAACATTTTAGAAATTTGAATTTTTAGGATTTAGCTACTTAAAGTTTAAGAGAAAGGACAGTGGAATTCCATTCAGGACCCTTAGAAGTTTCTCTTCTGCCAGCTCTGTTCCTGGTCCTGGAGGTTCGAGATTTATATGAGTCCAAAAAACCTAAAGACCTTTGCTTGCTTTTAGAGCAAACTCATGTTCCTGGGTTTTATCAGCAGCTAATATAGAGTAGTGCCCATGAGACCTGTTAAAATCAGTAATACAGAAGGAAAAAAATAGAATGTCTGATCACACATATAGGACGTTTCTACCTTAATGTTGACTTTTCAAACTCAGTACAGCCCCTTCTGATCATTTCCTATCACATTTTAAAGCCAGCCTGGTGTTACCCCTCCAGTTAGTTTCCTGTTCTATGTAGATGTTTCTCCTATAATCCTTTGGTTTGATGTATGAAGACACAGTTATTACTGCAGTAGGCTCTACTCACACCCCTTCCATCATAGTTATAGCTGCAACCTAACAGGAACTTCACTGGAAATGAATGTTAGAAATCATAATGGCATTTTGTTTCATGCAGTTTTATTTAGGGAAATGCTATTTGGGACATAAAACAAGGGGCTGCCCTAGAAAGAAATAAACAACTGAGCCCCATAATGTCATGATTTGGTGTCAAGAATATTGTTTCCTGGGAAGATTCTGATGATGTTTTTATTTTATATTTCACTCCATCTTCTTTAATTTTATTTAAATATTAATTTACGGCCTTCATTACCAAGTTAAAGATTTCTGGGGTGATTAAACTCTTCTGTTTTATGTGTAAACAGAAGGAGTCCTTATTATAGTGTAAGAAATGATGCCAAGAGGATGGCATCCCTATTTTCTTTCACGCTCACTTAAAGCCATTTCAGTTCAATGCATATTTATGGAACATCTCCTATTTGAAAGACACCAAGTGGTCATTTTATAGATGCAATGATGAGTGATTGGCCACAGTTTCTCTCCTCAAGGTTTTACAACTGAGATGAAACTTGTACAAAATGTAAATATAATGAGAATGGTAATGCATCAAGTACCAGGAGATATGAGATGTGACTAGAAAGGAGGAAGGAAAAAATCACCTCTAGTTGCACAAATGGTAAAGTGAATGTGAATATCTTGCTTAGGAGTCAGTGCTTGGCTCATGGTGGCTTTTTGGAGAGAGTGGTTACAGGTGGAAATCAAGAGACTGATTAGTGTGAGTCCTGAAACAGTTAGCTAATGGGATAAGGGGATTCCAAGTCCAAGAACCAGAGGCATAAAATACACACACAAAATTATGGTCACTGCATATTTGAGGGCTGAGAGATAGTGAGAAATGCAATGGATTCAGAGCTTGGAGGAGGGTAGTGGAATGATGTTGTGATGGAGGGGTCAGGAAGGACCACACTAGCTAGACAAGGTACTTTATATCCTTAGAGAGGTGTATATTTTACCAGAGATGGGAGTCATTGAAAGTTCTAGAGTTCATAGACTGGTAGCATAATGGGAAACATGGGCAGGAGGGCAAGATGTGGTGGAGAGATCAGCCTGGAGAGAGATGACTGGTACAAAATGATGGGGCCTTTATCTGAAGTAATGGCAGTAACAGAAGGTCGAATGTGATGCATTTTAGAGCTATTTCAGTAGTAAATTAATAAGATTCAGTAATTGCATGGATATGGGACTTGAGGGTGAAAATGGACTTGAAGAGGATGGAGTCTATGATTAGAAATTAGCACTTGCTATTACTAAGGAAAGAAAAAAACACTCTCAGTGAACTAAAGCCCATTCATTTGATTGGTTGAATCATAAAATAGCTGCTCTTATGCATTTTAATATATTTCTAAGTTGGTATTGAAGAAAACAATTTGAAGCTATCTTAAGGCATATTTTCTCTTTATTCTGCCCTCTAATGTGATATCAATGATGATGGGCTTTTTACCTTTCTCCTTCCTTTTGTGGCTTAATAAGGTGTAGTGATAATATATAATTTATTTGCCTATCAATCTTTTATCTCCAAAGATATTTCTCTGGAAAGATAGGCCAGAAGCTCTTCTAAAACATTATTGGCTCCATAGATATTCAGATTCCAGGCTAAATTGTAAAATCATCACTACAATCAGCTATTAGTGGCACTCTACAGTGAGTGTAATCATTAGTTTATTCTTGAGCAGCTCTGGTACCCCCCCTCAAAAAAAAAAGACATTGATTCCAATCCACCTAAACCCATATGATTTAGATGTAGTTTTACATTTTAATTACTTGATACTAATGCAAGGGTTTTTTATCAATTGATGCAGAAAAAGCATTTGACAAAATCCAACACCCATTTTTGATTATTTTATTTTATTTTTATACTAGAGGCCAGATGCATGAAATTCGTGCAAGAGTAGGCCTTCCCTCCCCCGGCTGCCGCACTGGCTTTCCCTCTGGCACCTGGGACCTGGGCTTCGCTCCAGCTGCCAGTAGGCACCTGGGACCCAGGCTTCCCTCGCAGCCCTGGCTTCATCTGGAAGGTCATCCAGAAGGATGTCTGGTCTAATTAGCATATTATGCTTTTATTATAGATATTTTTATTGATTTCAGAGAAGAAGGGAGAGGGAGAAATAGAAACATCAATGATGAGAAGGAATCATTGATCAGCTGCCTCCTGCATACCCCCTACTGGGAATCAAGCCCACAACCTAAGCATGTGCCCTTGGCCAGAATTGAACCTGGGATCCTTCAGTCTGCAGGACAATACTCTATCTACTGAGCCAAACTGGCTATGGCAATACAGGGTTTATAAAGGCTCATGAGCTCATGAAGGAATCCTAATTTCTATAAACACATGCAGTAGAAATAAAAATCAAACTCTATTTTCAGCATCCTTTTTCTTGTGTTTTTTTTTTTTTTGTAAGAGAAGCCAAGTAATTTTCCTTAGTAGAATAGATTTTTCAGATGAATAAGTTTTTCTCAGTATGTGACAGGAACGGCTCCAATGCTATGGATTCCCATTCCATTCAGTCATTAACTAAGTGTGATTCTGTTAGTCTGGAAGTCTCTGCCCTTCCCTAAAAGTTTGGAAAACGCACGATGAACCCCTCCTTCTAGATGTCCAAGGTAGCTCCCTTATTAGATCAAAATTACATCTTAACAGTCCTTAGCACTTTACAAGTTACAAAATACTTTGATATTTCTTATTTCACATTATTCTCTTAACATTCCCTCAACCCTATAATACAAAGTAAGTGTCTATTACTGGAAAGAATCTTCCTCAATAGCCTACTAAGGCAAAGAGCAATTTGAAAATTGAGGCCTTCATTTAAACAATATTGATTCAGAATAGAAAATGCCTTTGGTGTATGATTTTGAAGGAGAAATAAAGAACTATTCAGAATGTAGGACAGAATGCGGGATATGGGGAATTAGAAGAGGAGTCTTGGAAATCATTACTTGGGTTCAAATTCTGGGTACTCATTCAGTTGTATATCTGCTCAAGGGCTCCATTTCCCCAACCATTGGATAAATGGATAAATATATAAAGGTCTTAGAACAATGTCTTACATCAGTTTTACAATCCTTCCAGCCCCAGAGGGACTTTTGTAATTTGTCTATCAATCTTTTTGCCACTCAACAAGTTAATGCATGGTTGTCCACAAAGGGAGCTATTAGGATATTCTCACAGTTCCTTAAAAACGAGTTCCTTGATAGCCCTGTCCTCAGCAACTAATTCTTCTCTAAGATTTTCCTTGAAAACAATGCTGACCTGAAAACTATCTCTCCAGATATGCCCAGTTTTAGCCTTGGGTTTTCATGCTGAGAAATCAGCATTAACTTTCCAAACTGATCTTCAGTCCTGATCTGTTCATGCTACTTCAGGTTGTGGCATCTCCTGAAATTATTTGATGTTTGTATAATGATGGCTTTATTGTAACATACCTTTGCTTGTGTCTCTTTGGAAGTGAAATGCCATTCAACAAGTTAACACATATATGTTTTGCTCTAAATCTTATCTTCTTAAACATTGTAATGTTCTTATTGGCTACAAGACACTGCAGTGTTGGTTCTTTTTAACTTAAAATATTCAATTGGTTACATGCCTATAATAATGTAAGTAATGAAGTAATTAAATACCCCTATCCCTGCATGTTCTTATAAAGTAGCTTTAGCTAAATCCAAAGAGACAGAAAATTCTGGTGGTTAATTACCATGTTTCTCTTTTATTAGATAGGATAGAGAGAGAGAGAGAGAGAGAGAGAGACATCAATCTGTTGCCTCCTACCTGCCCCTTACTTGGGATCAAGCCTGCAATCCAGGAATGTGCCCTGACCAGAAATCTAACAAGTGACCTCTCGGTGCAAGGAATGATGCTCAATCAACTGAGCCACATTGGCCAGGGCTTTGGTGCATATTTGCATGAGTTGAAGTGAACGGAGATTCGTTTCCTTCCAGTCTGGAAATGCAAGGGACTGAGTGCATGGACTCTTTTGGAGGAGAGATAAGAGAATGATAAATAGAATGGCAGGGAGCACATGCCATCTGTTCCTCTTCTCAGTCTCAGTAACTGGCTTTGAGCTCTTATGGCAAGAAAGATTATAGCTGTAGCTATGTTCATAAAAGATCATAAGGCTCTAACACAAGCAGTGCCACTATAGGGATCCAAACAGTCTGAACACAGACCTTAAAGGAGGAGCATTCTAATTCATTTCTCTGCCACTCAAACATAAGCATCATGTTACAGTCCAGAGTATAGAGCAGGCACCCTGAAGACTCAAGGACACACCAAAAGAGATACAGACCCTTACTGTCAAAAAATCTATCTTAGGAAATAAGTATTAGAGCATGTGAACTTTTTTCTTTTCATTAGCAATTATTTTCTTTCTTTTAAAACTATGAATTCTATTTATTTATTAGATATCAGATTATTGAGGCTATATATTTTATCTTGTGTGAACATTGGTTGTTTGTAAAATATGTTTATAGCAGTGAAAATTTTAATATTTCAAAACTAGAAACAACTCAAATATTCATCAATAGTACAATGGATATATAAATTGTGGCTATATATAAATCTAATCATATGAAGGGATACTATATGATAGTAAGAACAAATATGCTATTGCCATAAGATAAACATGTCTGAATATTCCAAGTACAATATTGAACAAAAGTGAACAGTCACAGAAGAGTATATCTGTATTAGTCTATTTATATTCAGTTCAAAACCAGACAATACTGGATTATTCTGTCAAATGTCAGGATATTATTTTTCTGGGGAAGAGTAATAACTATGAAAGGGTATGAAGAATGCTTCTGGGGTCTTGTAATATAATCTTGATCTGTTTCCTGGTTATAGATCTGTGCTCAATTTTGGAAAGTTCGTTGAATAATATATACTTACTAGAGGCCCAGTGCCCAGTGGAGTCCCTTGGCCTGGCCAGTGATCAGGGCCAATTGTAGCCATCTCACCCAGTCCCCATAGGGGCCAAAGGGGGCCAGCTGACCAGGGGGGAGAGACCTCAAGAGATTGGCCAGCCATTGGAGGTTGGCTGTAGGAGCGCACTGACCACCAGGGGGCAGCTCCTGCATTGAGCATCTGCCCCCTGGTGATCAGTGTGCATCATAGCGACTGGTCTACTGGCCTTTCAGTCATTCGGTCAGTTAGACTTTTATATATATAGATACTTTGGGAACTTTCCTCAATATACTTTATATTTTCATGAATATAATTTTCTTAAAAAGTTGTTTATATGAGATACTTCTCAGGTATCCCAAAAAGTTGCTGAATGGAAGTTGAGAGTATGATTGGGAATAACTCCAAGTATAACTCACTGTACACAATGAATAGGATGGCCTTGGAAAATAATTTCTATAGGATTCTTAAGAATTTAATTTTTAATGTTTAGTCCATTTGCTTCATTTATTTTTCATATCTCTCTCACCATATCTAATGTCCATAAATTTGAAGTGATAACATAACAGCATTTCCTGATCTACCAACCTAAAAATTCTATGAAAGTATTGTAACTAGTAATAGAAACAGGTTTGGGATAATCACATTTTTTGAGAACCTAGGAAGACTCATAATAAACCCAACTATATGAATCTGTTCAGAAATAGCAGTCCAAGCTTATGTAGGACTTCCTCCTTGTGCTCACAATTTATATTTTATAAATTCCAGTGACTTGCTCATTCACACTTTTGGTAGATGGATGTTTTGGTCCCAGCTCCAATTTTCTAATACCAACATTAATCTCCATTATTACTTAAGGATCTTGCATTATGTTTTTATAATTGCCAACTGAAAATTATTTTAGTATTTTGAAATGCACCTTTTTTGGTCTAGAAACTTGAATTAATCTAAAGCTACTAAATAGCTTCATCCTCTCTCCTTGATTTTTAAATCACTAACCATATTTATTCTTCCTTATCCAATTATAAGAGCCACTTCCTGGACTGAGAGTAAAGAAGTAGGTAAAGCTGGATTACGTCATTTACTCTGGTATTTATTAACATGGCACCATCTGTTCTTAAGCAGTACAATTTTCTCTTTATGTGTTTTTTATCTTATTCTTTTTAGAAATTTAGAAGTGTTGTTGTTTTTTAATTACCCTTGGCATTTTTATAAACCCAAACTCATTCTAGTTTTTTGTCTTGATGACAATTTACTGCTATTTTATGCTATCCTTTTGTGGATTTTGTAAATGATGTTTTTATTTCTAAGATATCTCTAGGTGATCATAAAATTGTATGATGGCGATATTATTTTACAGAAATAGAAGAGCTTTTTCAAGAGCAAGAAGTATAGTTATGAGACTTGACTTTGCCATTCAATGACCTTGATTCAATCCATCATTTCTATGAGAATAAATTACTTCATTTATAAATAGGAAAAAATAATATATACCTCAGATTATTTAATGAACAAATATGCATGTAAATGAAGGCATTATATACTATTTATGATAATATAGTATATAATATAATGTATACATGTATATATATAATGTTTATATATAGTATATTTGCTTAATAATATACTAATTACTAAGTTGAAACTGTCATCTAGATTTACTCTTTCATACTTTTATATGTCATTTATTTTCTTCTCAGAGATCATGTTTTCTAAAATATTTTAAAATCTATGACTTAGGTCTCCTACACCCAGCCTTTCATTCCTAGATTATAATAAACTCAGAGCAACATGGTCACTTTCTCCCTAGGTGCCTGTTACTTCTGCTTCACCAATCAGTTCTTCCTTGTTAGTCAAAATTAATTTCAAAGTAGTAGTTCTCATTGCCTCTTTAGCCTCCTTAGAGCTGAAACTGTCAGGAAGGCATGTCCAGAATTTATCAGATTTTTCTTTTAACAGAGACTACCAACAGTCATCTAAATAAGTGAGTCTCCTACCCTCACACACAACTGTAAATTGAGCACAGGATATATCTGTCCTTCACCAGAAATACATATTTCAGAGCTGATGAGCCACTGTCTCAGTGGCCAAGGGTTTACTCCCAACAGCATAATCATTCATATTCTCTCTCTTCATACTATCCAAATCCTCTCCTCTAAGTAAAAGCTTGGGCTGTTGAGTTTCTATTTACATATTCATCTTCCTAATTATTCCCCTTTATTTCTGCTAAGTTGGTTTCTTTTTAATATTATAGGCCTACTCACAAATACCGCCTAACTTAGGAAATGACAGGAGACTGAATTTCTTTCCTTTTGCAAAGATTTACACATGTACGTTATTATTTCCAGTTACCTTACTACCCACACTCTGTCCACCTCCATGGAAACAGTTGAGTCTAAATTATCTCCTCTATTGTTTTCAATACTACTAACCATCTATGATATTACTATCTGTTCTTCCCTGGTCATTCTTGCGCCCCTATATTGTGCCCATTTTACAGTTATATCTCTGTATTTTATTTTCCCCTTTAAATTTAAACTTCAGTGTCTGATTTAAAAAAAAGAAAAGAAAAACAGTTGACTCCTACAAACTCATTCTATTTAGTCTTCATAAATTGCCTTCCTCTCCTTGCCACATAACTATTTTTCTGATTTTATAAATGAAGCTTCAAAAATCTTTCTATGTAGCCAATTACATGTCTACTTAGAGTTCCTTCACTCTTTAAACAGTGACCTCCAAATGAAAGAAAGACAAAATATCCACCTGCACTCCCATTTCTTACGTACAACCCCAAAATTGGTAGAGTGGCATTTCAGAGTACAATCAGTAGATTACAAATCTCATGAGATGCTTCATTCAGAAAGAGTTCTATGGTTACAGAAGCCTGACAAAGAATAAATGGCATAGCCCCATTTTGTAGATTTGTATGCCCTAAATAAAAATGCAGAAATATATTTCAGTAAAAAAATATAACAAACCAGTATAACTTTGTTTAACCCAGCATTTCCAAATATCATTGATTATTAAGTAACATCCCAAGGAACATATTTATCCTATATAATAAAAGCCTAGTATGCAAATTGTCCCCTTGGATGGTCATTTGACCGTTAGTTCCCTAGTATGCAAATTGTCCCCTTGGATGGTCATTTGACTGGTAGTTCGACCGCTCATTATGACATGTGCTGACCACCAGGGGGCAGTGCGGAACATGGCGGGAGTCAAGGACATACTATGACCTCTCGCTGGCTACCTGGGGGCGGGAGTGATGGGGATGGAGGTGCAGTGAGAATGCGGGGTGTTCGCTGAGCTCGCTCTCACACCCCTTGCTATCTTCCCCCATGACACCAGAGCTCACGCACTAGGGAGCCCCTTTGTTCAGTTGCCGGGTGCCCGAGAGGAGCCCGCCCCACACCCGTGCAGCCTCTTCCGGGTGAGCTGGGTCGCAGCCACTGGGACCTCAGGGGCCAGTCTCTCCGTGGGTTCATGTAGGAACCGGTCTGTGAGGCCAGCCAGGACAGAGCATGCTGCCCTCCTGGCTTCTGTGCAGCACTGCTGGGTGGCCCAGAGGCCCACGCTGTGCCCCGGCCTGCAGCATCCAGCCGTGCTCACTGTGTCTCCACGTGGGGACTAAAGTGCCGTGACTTGGGCACCGTGACTCAGGCAGAGGGGGGTGCATGGGGCCCCGGGGGCGCAGGTGCTTCCCAGGGCCCAGGGGTCTATCCACTGAGCCAAACCGGCAAGGGCAGGATATGACATTTCTTAGCTCCTCCAGCAGCTGACTTTCGTTTTTTTTCTCCAGGAGTGAGGTGGAAAAACCCTAGATCACCTTCTTGGATTCTTATTACCCAAGTTACCAAGAACACTGCGAGTGGCATACCGGGAGCTTAGCCAATGAGTGGTCAGAAAAGGTGTTTCCTCTGCAGCTCATGCACAGAGGCAGGATTGCTGGTGCACCTCGGCTGGCAGGCCCCCTGTCTGTCTCCACTCCGGGCCTGCTCAAGCCGCTGCAGCCAGGCTGGCAGGCCCCCCTGTTGTTGCCCCGCTCCAGGCCTCCTCAAGCCGCCCCATCTGGCCCTGTCTCCCTTGCCTTTCCTTGCACGTAGTCCCATCCCGCCCACCTGTTCGCAGCCTCCTCCTGAGCAGTCGTGACATTACGGCGAACAGCGGGCCTACCTCCCACCATTTCCTCCTCCTGACAGGCCCAGCCCTGATCTGCCCTGATTGGGGCCAGGCTGGCCTCTAGTTATAGATTTTTTTGGAGAGATGACAATGGCTTGGACCAGAAGTACGGCAGTGATCAGATTCTAGCTATGTTTTGAAGGTAGAACTTCAATGCTATTTTTGTTTTGTTGTGTTTGTTGTTGTTGCTGTTACTGTTCTGTGCTCTCCCCTGAACAACTGGAAGAGAGGAGTTCCTATTACCTAAGATGGACAAGACTATAGGAGAAGAAGCTGGTTTCCTGATGGCATGGGTAGAGGACTTCAGGAGCTCATTTTTTAACATGTTAATTGGTGGTTGGACATATGAACCAATATTATCTCAATTACTCCCTTCAACAACTCGACAAGCTGGTTACTAATATTATAACCATTTTTATATTTTAAAAACTAATACCTAAAAAGGTCAAAAAATTGATATGCAGTCATCCAACTGACTCAACAAGTGCTGAGCTGGGATTTGAACTCAGGGACACTTTATTTTAATCCCAGGTTAACACCTGACAAAATTACCTGCCCATAATAGTGACTATTTCTTAATGCTGAATTAGGAGATAATTAATTTCCTGCAATTAAAACAGCTGAAATATATTGCATCAGTGGGCTTGATTGTGAACTTTCCTCTCAGTTATCCATGTCAAAATAACTTATAAATCACAGGACAAAATGAACATGCCCACTGCACATCTCTTCCTTCTGAGTCTAACAATAGCACTGGCATTCTCTAGCCTCTTTAAATCCTCTATCCTTCTTTAGAGTGTGGAACATTGCATTCTCTTCAATCCCCCGTCTGTGCTATACCTCCTATGACTATGAATTTGTGCAGATTAACAGATTCATTCTCCTTCTTATGATGAGTTTTCATTCTTCTTGATCTTGGCTTTGATCCCTCTTTATTGTCTCAAAATCATCCTCTTTTTAGAATTCTTATTTGGCATCTTATTTCATGTACTGGAACACCTCCTCCTCCTTAGTAAGCCAAAATATTAAAGAAAAATAGCTTTTCTCAAATTCCTTCACTTAAGGGGAGATATCAGTTGGAAGTTACAAAACATGTTTTATTTCTAAACCACTTAGATTCCAGCGTAACCACAGAAATTTTCTCCTCAAGGATTTTCTCTTTTCCGTGCCCAATAAAGAGCCTGTGACAGAGGTGGGACACAGGAAAGAAATGGCTATTAAATGTGGGCAGGGTCATGCTCATCTCTAAAGACTTGGGTTCTCCACTGATGAGTTTGGTCTTGATTTTAATGAACCAGATTGAGAAACACAACAAGCCCATGAATCACTAGGAACTAATGGTTATTCCTCCCTCTCTGCCCCCATTCCATTCTGTCTCAGAGCTCAAAGTATAGGAGAAAGCACACTTCCAGTTCTGCAAAGCAGTCCATTTAGCTCCAGATCCTAAGAATGCCTTGAGTCAGCTTGCTGCAGATTCCACCAGTGAGCTTTGACTTCTCAGCAATCTCTCTCTGGAGAGTCTTCCCAGAAAGCCATCCGTTCAGCTCACCCCTGAATGCACTTTGAGCAACTGGCTGCCTCTCTCATAAGCACGTTATTAAAGGTCTCTTTTCAAAAGCAGAGATAGTGCCCTGGAAAATGCGATATTGATTTTTTCCCCTTCTTTCTCACTGTTTCAATCACTGCTCGTTTGAATGGCTTTCATTTTTAGCAACAAGAGAATCTTCGAAGAAAAGTGGTTTATAGGATCAGCCTGAAATAAAATCACCGCTCAATTTAAGCTCTGAAAAATACTATTGATATTTTAATAGAAGTTTGGAGAACCTATTGCAAGCTCAATAATAGCTACAAGGAGTTTATACACAGAAATCATACTTAGGGATCATTTTATTTCTTCGGTAGTATGTGTTAACAGCAAATAATGGTTTAAACCTTCACTCACTTCCATTACTGTATACATCAAGAGTCTCAAGAGTGTGGACATGTTCAGAGTACTTCAGGAGGGGTAAAAGCCTTTCTGCAACTCAAATGGTTTGTCTCTAATTGGCCCCTGAAGAAAAAAACTGGGATGGTTTTCTCTTAAGCTTTCTATT
>NW_005357931.1:2616785-2619285 GCF_000412655.1 Myotis brandtii | reverse complement strand
ACTAATAAGTAGATTTAGCTACATTATAATATATAAGGTCAATATACAAATACCAATTGTAGATCTTTACCCTAATAGCATACTATTGGAAAATAAAAATATTTCCATTTCCAATAGTATCAAAAATATTTCAAGAATTAAGAAACCCTTGCCCAGCCGGGTGTAGCTCAGCGATTGACCGTCGACCCAGGAACCGAGAGGTCACTGGTTCGATTCCCAGTCAGGGCATATGCCCAGGTTGTGGGCTCGATCCCCAGTGCGGGGTGTGCAGGAGGCAGCCGATCAGTGATTCTCTCTCATCATTGATGTTTCTTTCTCTCTCTCTCCCTTCCTCTCTGAAATCAATAAAAATATATTTTTTTAAAAAAAGAATTAAGAAACCCAAGCAACTTATCTATGCAAAACAAAAACTGCATAAATTAAAAGAGAAAGAAATTATAATTTAAAAACAATCAAAGAGAAAAAGAGTCAACCTAAATTTTAATATTCAAGCAGAAACTACTTTGGAACTAGAAGTAATAAAATAGATTTAAAAAATGTAAATAAATAGTTGTCTAGCTAAATGAAAACAGCAGACACACAGCCCTTACATTGAGAATATTCCACTTAAATATTGTCTATGAAAACTGTAATAATAAAGTACCATTTGATTTAAAATATATGGAAACATAATGAAAGGTTGAGATTTGGACCTAAAATTTTGAAAGATGTTGTACTGTTGAGCAAGAGGTGGGAGCGCAGATGTGGCACTGTTGAAAAAACAGAGAATGAGAAGATGAAGGATGATGAGGGAATAAGAGACACTGGAGCAGCTAAGTCCCCAGCTCCTGAACTGATGCTCAGCTACATCCTTCCCCAGAGGCAGGTCCCAAAATTAAACAGCTGTACCACATAGTGTTCCTATCACTTAAAAAAAAAATAGAAAGGTCCTCATTATTACAAGTGTAGACCTAGTATTTTGTGGTGAACGAAAGCTTAGAGCAGTGATGGCGAACCTTTTGAGCTCGGCGTGTCAGCATTTTGAAAAACCCTAACTTAACTCTGGTGCCGTGTCACATATAGAAATTTTTTGATATTTGCAACCATAGTAAAACAAAGACTTATATTTTTGATATTTATTTTATATATTTAAATGCCATTTAACAAAGAAAAATCAACCGAAAAAATGAGTTCGCGTGTCACCTCTGACACGCATGTCATAGGTTCACCATCACTGGCTTAGAGTCATTTAAAGTAATAAGATGAGGATTTTCATACCTACTTTAAAAGATGCCTGTGGGAATTAGACACAATATGCAAACACTGTTGTTATTTAGCTATTATTATACATCATTTTTGCGCTCAGCTAAAAGTCAAATATAGCTGTAACTCCCCCTTCCCTCAAATGGGGGAAAATGAAGCAGAAAAAGAGTTCCTGGTAATGATCCAAAGTTTGTTTGTTGACTTGTATGTCTGAGTATTTTATAACCTTGGCCTTTTTTGAAGTTTAGGATAGGATCTAATGGCGATTTAGATGACTCTACAGTTGCTTAAACACCAGCATGGGGTCTCCAATGGAAAGCTTTAAAGTTTCACACTTAACATATGGAATACAATTTACTTCAGGGTGTAACATTCTCCCTGGGGGAAGAAATATGCTGTTGGAAATGCACAAGGTGAGGAAGGGAATTCCTGTGCTTCTCAGTGATACAAAAGGGAAGAAGTGAGAAATGAATGTGTGGCCACATGGAGATCTGGAATTTCATACTCAAATTGTCAAATTTTATTTTACCCCAGATGAAAGCACTTGCCCAGCCCACCACCTCTGTATCAGCTATCTGGGTGTGTTCCATGCCAACTCTTAGGCCTTTAAAAGAAATGCAGAGGACAACCAAGATGGCAGCAAAGGTAAACACCTGAATTTGCAGCCGCGCACAACCACATTAAAACTACAACTAAAAGACAAAACGAATATCATCCAGAACCATGGGAAGGCTGGCTGAGTGGAAATTCTACAACTAGAAAGAAAGATAACAGAGCATTGAGTCCGGTAGGAGGTGCAGAGGTGTGGAAGTGTGGAGGTACGGAGGTGCATTCGAAAGGGGCTGGCAGCTGGGTACGCTGTTGTCTTTTTCAATCAGGAGGGAGATACAAGCTCCCAGCTGCTCTGAACTCCAGTTCCGGGTGAGAATTTGGGGAAACAGACTCATATGGAGAGAAACTGGACTGTCTGGCATCAGGCTGGAAAGCGAGGGAGGCTTTCTCGCAGAGGTGCTCACAGCTGTCATTGTTCCTGCATGGGGCCGGGGACACAGACCCAGGACCTTTCCAAGGCAGAGCAGACTGGCAGCCATTGCGGTTTTCTCCACCCTGGTGATTCCCTGAGACCCAGGCCCACCCAATTTACAACCCCACCCAAGTTGGGTGCAGAGGCTTTTGCATATGAATGGCCTGGCCTTTCTCTGCCTAAAAACCTAGGCAGACTCAGTGAGCGCCAAAGCCCCACTGAAGCAAGTCCTGC
>NW_005357931.1:2595593-2615709 GCF_000412655.1 Myotis brandtii | reverse complement strand
GAAGAAGAAAAAGGTAAAGATAAAAATTATGAACAACAAAGTGACAACAAATACATATCTATCAACAAGTGAATCTAAAAATCAAGTGAATAAAAAATCTGACGAACAGAATAAACTGGTGAATAGAATAAAATCAGGGGCATAGAAAGGGAGTGGACTGACAGTTCCCGGAGAAGGGGGTTTGGGGGGTGCGGGAAGAGTCTGGACAAAAATCATACACCTGGACGAGGATGAGGGGAGCAATGGGGGTGAAAAAGAGGAACAACTGTAATAATCTGAACAATAAAGATTTATTTTAAAAAAAGAAATGCAAAAGCATAACTTGAAGTGCAATTTCAGTAGAGGAAATATTCACATCTAATGATTCCAGAAGTGACAATATTTTTTGTAGCATAAACCATAGGAAACAAATTTTAACCATTTTAGAAGGCAGGGTTCCAGCCCATCATATTCAACCACTCTGGATACGTCAATTGAACTAAGCATCTGCTCAAAAGGAGCTTCTGCAAGAAATACCAGGCTTGAACTATAATCATGTGGTTCTACAGCACACCAAGGTTGCCTCCATATGACCCAGAAGACTACAGTATATGATGTCCAAGGTTATGGATCATCTCCCCCAGTGTCATCCTGCCCCACCCACAGAATCTTTAAGATGGATAAACCTAATGCCATTCATGCCACCCAGACAGTAATCTTTCCTCCAACATTCCTCAGAAGTGATCTTTACCTTTCAGCTTAAATGCCTTTAGCGACAGGCTGTTCATTTATTTGACAAGGCAGATTGTTTCTTGGTTAGACAGCTCTAATGTTGGAAAGTTCTTCCTCAAATTGCAGCAAAAATCAGCCTCCCTGTAATTTCCACCCACTGATCCTTGTCCTGCCTCCAGAGCAATACAGAATGAATTGACTTCCCCTCTTCAAATGACAGCCCTCTTCCCAGGCATGCTGACTCCTTCAGTTGACTGCTCAGTGTAGAGGGGTTGTGGCACTGTGGTTTAGTAAAAACAAAAACAACAACAAAAAAACCTGGATTTAGTTCTCTGGTCTCAGGTGTCACTTCCTAATGCCAAATTCGTATCTCTAGGAGCCTCTCCAAATATGTGTAATGGAGATAAGAGTATACAGGCCTACCTTAGAAATACTGTGGGTTCAGTTCCAAACCAAATCAATAAAGCAAATACTGCAATAATGTGAGTCGTGCAAATTTTGACATGCATGTAAAAGTTATGTTTACACTATATGGTAGTGTATTAAGTGTACAATAGCATTATGTCTAAAAAAACTTGCATACCACAATTTAAAAACACTTTATTGCTGAAAAATATTAACCATCATCTGAGCCTTTAGTGACTTGAAATCTGTTTGCCAATGGAGGGTCTTGTGATCAGGGTGGTAGTTGCTGAAGGTTGGACTGGTTGTAGCGATTTCTTAAAATAAGACAACAATGAAGGAAGTGAGAAAAAAACTAGGAGAGAATCAAAGAATTTAACAGGATGAATGAGTATGGAACAGGGGGAAGGAAACAAGGTGGATAAAGTATATGTACACCCCTTTGCCTATGAAGGATTCCTGCCTTTCGCTCATTCTCTGTAACTATCCAAGAGCTAGGAATATTATTCCTCTATAGGCAATGGATGAGTTTACATAGACATAAAAGAATTTAAAAATGGAAATGACAATGGAAATTGTGTGATCCATTTGGAAGAGAAATTCCAAGCATTTCGTTTCTTATGAAAAGATACACTCCAGCTCACCTATCTTATGACCAATGTCTTTTGTGCTGGGTCTGACCTGGCAGTCAAATAGGAGGGCATAAAATATGCAGGGGAGGATGGGGAGAGAAAGTATGAAAGAAATGGAGCAATTACATTTTTATCTCATGTAAAATCTGTAATAATCACTGTAATCTAAAAGCTTTTAGGTCCAACTTTTGTTTGATGGTTGAATTTGTACTGACACTGTAAAGAAATCAGAAGCAATACACTGCCCTTCATGGTAATGGCTGAATGCAGAATAAACCTCTGGAACAATTTTCGCACTTCTGGTGCTCAGGCCTTGGGTAAATTAGCTGCAACATCTTAGACCATTAGAATGATTACAGCTGACTATCAAACACAGTAATAGCAGCCCGAGGGCTGTGAAAGTCCTTGATAATGTTTAGGTATGTGGAACTCTGTAGTACCTAGAAATAGTTAAGGGAGTTAGTAAAAAGGACAACTAGTATTTAGATAGCTATCTCTACTTCAATAAGTCAGAGAGAGGGTATATTTCAACAAAGGTCAGTGGTCTTAAGACTTAGTATTTTGGATCTGTCAAGAGAAACTCATAGACCACTTTCTTTAAAGAGCTGATGTTTCTCTAAGGTCTGAATGAGCAGTTTAAACACAACTCAATTCAGATCATAAGTAAACTAAACTTTCTGAATATGGAGGAGATAAACATAATGGCCCATCAATCCCTTATTGAGAGTCCTATATTTAATACGCATGTCTCAGTCCATTTATCATGCTATAAGAAAACACCATAGACTGGATGGCTTATAAACAACAGAAATTTATTTCTCACAGTTCTGGAGGCTGGAAGTCTAAGATTAGGATGCCACCAGCATGCTCAGGTGAGAATCCTCTTCCTAAAGTTACAGGCTTTTCCTGTTTCTTTACACATAGCAGAAAGGGCTAGAGAGCTCTGTGGGATGTCTTTTATAAGAGCACTAATTCCATTCATGAGTTTTGTGCTGATGAACTAATCACCCCCAAAGGCCTTGCCTTCTAATACCATCACATTTGGCATTAGGACTCCAACAGCTGAATTTTAGGGAGACACAAACATTCAGCCATAGTAAAAGGGTTTAAGGCCCCCCCCAAAATCTCTGAGAATACAGTCATCAAAGATACATATTAGGACCCAATGGCAGGGGCTTGCAGTGTTGCAAGACATATATTAGAAGTCCTATACCTTGTTTATACACAAGTATTGTTATATGCATAGAAAATTGAGAATATCTGGTTCTGTGGACCTGGATAGTATTATGCTAAGTGAAATAAGCAAGTATCACATGATCTCTCAAATATGTGGAATCTAATAAACAAAATAAACTGGTGAACAAAAGAGACTCAGACACAGAAGCATGGAACAGACTGACAAACTTCAGAGGGAATGTGAGGGTTAGGAGGTTGGAGGGGAGTGGTTAAGTGGGGAACTTATATACATAACCCATGGACATAGGCAACAGAGTGGTGAAGGATTGGGAGGGGCGGGTATAGGGTGGAGGGAATCAATGGGGAAAAAAAACAACACACAAGCAAACAAAGGAGGCATTTGTAATACTTTCAACAATAAAGAATTTTTTAAAAAGAGTAGCAGATAGATGGTAGAGATTACAAGAGAAATTTATATCCTAATATCATAGTTTTTAATTAATAGTGATAAGAGGAAAATTAAAAACTATGGGACATGTCCTATAGGCTGCTACTGCCATGTTCTGTTTTCATCTATTTTGTGCTCCCAGAAATGCACATTTCATTCCTAATTTTAGAAGAAACAACTGATTCCTTACTCTAAGTGTAGGGAACAAAACAGTTTGATAAAATGATCAGTTAATTCATATTTCTGAGGTCATGGAGACAAAAATGAATAGAAATAATAAAATATGTGCTCATGTATACTGAACCTGCTTTCACATGTTTTTATATTAACACTAGAGGCCCGGTGCATGAAATTCATGCATGGGTAGGGTCTCTAGGCCTGGCCGGCGATCAAGGCCAATCAGGGCTTTCTGGTGCCAGCCAGGGCCTTCCTTCCCTGGCTGCCAGCTGCTGGCCAGGGCCTTCCTTCATTCCGCACTGCCCCCTAGTGGTCAGCACTCATCATAGTGAGCAATCAAACTCCCGGTCTCCTGGTCAAACTTCCGTGGGGACAATTTGCATATTAGTCTTTTATTTAAGAAGATGTTCTTTTAAGGCAATATTGAGGATTATATAAAATGTTGATGTAGAGCATTTACTACAGCAACTGGCTCATTATAAGCAACCAAAATTGCTACCCATATATACATTTTGACGGTTTTTCATTTCCTACTTGTTTAATTTTGACTATTCAAACTTAAGCCAAATACATCCTAGGCTCCCATTCCTTCCTGCATGAATTTCAGCACCAGCATGTCTGGATCTTGGGTAGCATCAATGCCTGGAATATAGTCACAAACCTCCTAATTGGCACTTCCTGGCTCTGTGGATGAACAGTATATCAGGCAAATTGGTGAGGAGGGAAGCCAAGACTGAGTGAAATGATGAAAGACCTAGGGAAGAAAAGCTAATTTGCAGCTAATTTCTAAAATATTGGCTAGAGATTTGTTCAGCTTCATGGGGACAATAGAGGGATTCAGCCATCACCGAGTCATTCTTCAGGGAAGATTAGCGATTCCTGGAAGCTTCTCTTTACTGTTTCTTTTTTTCCTGGATTGCTGGAAGAATAGAAATCGACTGGATGAGCCAATAGGTATTTGTCTTGCTGAAGTTTATTTCACAAATGGAAAAGGGACAGAACTATGGCAGAAAAAAATTAAGAGGCAAAACAAAACTAAGGTGTGGGTAGGGCCACCTCTATCAGATAGCAATGCTAAGATGGACAAGAGAACAGGCAAGGCCCCCACTGGGCGACACGGCACTCAACAGTATTATCCAGGGAGTCAGGAAACAGTGAATGTAAAGAACAGCTATAGAAGAAAAAGGAATTAAAAAGGAGAAGGAGCCACTGAGGCATGAGCTGGAGAGCAGAAGATGTAATACCTTTCCTGGGGCCTTGCTGCCTGGGAATTTTCAATACACTGAGAGCCTCTTTTACTCCATCCTTCCATCTCCTATTATTTGTCCTCCTACATATGCACTCCTCACATATTTTCCTCAAGGACCTAAACATACTGGGTAAGTGTTCAAGGCCAGAATTGAATGTAAGAGTTGGAAATGTATCTTTCCTGGGCCAAGCTTGTCTGATATTCTAGAGCAAACTATTTCATGCCCAAATGTTTTCTACCTGAATCTTGTACTTCATTTTAGGCATTTCCCTAGGAAAACACTGCTATCAAAGCTAACACAATCTGAGCATTTCTACCAAGAAACTCTGTAGAGCACTGGGAGTAACTCAAATGCATTTCTAGGCTGTGGGTAAAGAGCCAGCAGAGCATTGGAGAGGCGGTTTTGATGACATTGTTTTCATTTCACAGAGGACGACTCATGTTTCTCTCCTTAAATATACAATGCAAGCCACCAGAGATGGCAGCTGTCTAATTAAACCTGATAAAGCCTCCTTAAAAATGAGACTTGGGGAAACGCATCATGTCGATTGTAGAGCTGCCCAATTTTCCCTGGAACGATCAGGGAGCTGTGTGCTGTTCGGGAGGGGCGGAGTGTGGCACCACAGGGAGACAAGGCAAAAATTACTGCCACCATCAAGTTGTTGGCGTGAAGTCACAGAGCACACACAATTCATATTTAATGCAAACTAGCTAACTTTACTTTATAAAACACGAAAAGGATCACCTCATCTACCATGTAAAGAAGCCTCTGATGATATACCAAATCCCTTCTTTCTTATGAAACAAGGATTTAATGGGAACAGTTTATTTTCTCCAACAGGCTTCTGTGGGCACAAGAAGCTGGAAAATGGAAGCAGGGAAGTAATTGTTATGTCTAAGGCTTTGGGATGGCTCAAACTGCCTCCTCCTTTCTCCCTTCCACTCCACAGAAAGGTAATGTTCACTTCAGTTTTAGTAAAGGGCCAAACACTCATGCATACGTTTGGTTCTCAACTGAAGTACCCAAAGAAATAGGAGGACCTGGACTCACACATACTCCTCATTGTTTCTCGATTTTATCAATACTCTATTTTAGAGAGGAAGGGAGACAGAGAGACAGAAACGTAAATGATGAGAGAGAATCACTCATGGGCTGCCTCCTGCATGCCCCACACAGGGGATCAAGCCCATAACCCAGGCATGTGCCATGTCCTGGAATCAAACCATGACCTCCTGGTTCATAGGTTGACGCTCAACCACTGAGCCACAAAGGTCTGGCTGGGTTTATGGACTGACATTACTGATTATGGCACTTGGTGGTTTTGTGTGTGTTTTTAGCTGAGCTAGGCTTTAGCCCTAGAATCCTTGTCAACACAGCACTCTTAGTCACCACCACAGACTGACTGGAATTGGTGTAGATAAGAAAAACCTTTGTCAAACTCAAATGTAAGTGTACTACATTTTCTTTGTTTCTAATACTCTCAACCAACTCTGTGATGGGCCATGGCACAAACTGCTATTATTCCAAAGATGTAGCAAGAAAGGAAACATGAAATCTCTTACCATGGATTAAAATCCCGGCATGGTAACAGACTTTTTCCCACTGATGGACCCTCACTAGAGTCTAATAAAATAAAAGGCAGGAAGCCTGGTGCTCCAAGCTTTTCCAACCTGGAAGAATTTCACTCTTGTGGAATGCTGAGAATGCTAACTTCAGTTCAAGTGCAGCTCTTTGAGGAACAAGTATAAAAGAGCCATAAACACTGATGATCATCTTGCTAATATATTTCTTTCTGTAATTATTTACTGGCTAAATAGTAACCTATAAAAAAGAAAACCTAAACCTAGTCAGAGTCATCATTTATGACAATTTAGGAGCCTACATTAACTGACGACAGGTACTGTTGGAATTTAGAAGAGAGAGCAACCAATTAGGATGAGAGGGATCCTCTAGGATAGTGGTTCTCAACCTTGGCTGCACATTAGAATGACCTGGGAAACTTTTTAAAATCCTGATTTCTGGGCCTCATCCTCCGGAAATTCTGTTTCTTTGTTACTAATGTTGTGGCCCCACCGCATAACAAAGAAACCGAATTTCTAGAGGATGAGGCCCAGAAGTCAGGATTTTGAAAAGATTCCCAGGTGATTCTACTGTGCAGCCAAGGTTGAGAACCACTATCCTAGAGGATCCCTCTCATCCTAATTGGTTGCTCTCTCTTCTAAATTCCAACAGTACCTGTCGTCCATATCAGTTGATGTTACCACTTAATTTTAATTTATTCTCATTGCCTACACAATAGCTATTTCTTTAAGGCAAGTGTTGCCTTTTCCACTCTTTATCATTCATGGAGTCTGACCTATCGAGTGCTATTCTGGAATTGGTATATCACAAAAAGGAAGTCAGGAAATTTTTCTCGAAGCCAAAATCCAAAGTTGAAGATGGACACTGTGCCAACCTCATGCTGGACAAAAGTTTCAGGAAGCATTTGGCTAGAGTGAGGAGAAACATTGGCCGCTAGACATGGATGTAGCACTGTGCTGTAGAGCACCAGAACAAAGAGCCCACACCAGCCTTTTCCAAACTGTATTCCATGGAATTCCAGTTCCATGGAATTATAATTGGTAATACATTAAAAAAAGATTCTAAGATCAAATTAGTTTGGGAAAAGTGAGGTTAAAGAAAGTTTAACAGGTTATTTTATTACAGAGCTTGGCAGCATATTTAATAGCTAACACGCAAGATGAAATTCCAAGAGGGGGGAATTATAGGCAAAGTTCCCAAAAGTATTTCACTATGTGATATTTTTTTTAAAGGAGCTTTATATGAAGCTAGAGGTACAATTCAGAATATGGAACTCTAGATTCAAATGTACCCTTAGAAAGATGTTTACTGTTCAGAATCCCTTCCATTTATGGAGTTAATTTGCTACTCAAATTCCTTAAAATCATTGATACTTTCGCATTTTAAAGTTTTTATAATTTTTAGAATGAGATTTAATTGGAACTAGTTGTGGATATATAGTTAGCAAGTTACCTAGAAGTAATATAGGCAAGAAAATCTGGTGGAGGGCTCATTGTAGTACAGAAGGATCTTAGATGTCATATCTATAAGTCCCCATCATGAAAGTAGAAAGAGTTCATAGTTTTCAACTAGGACCATAGTTCAACATCAATGTCTTAAATATAACCAATTATTTTTTAAAGAACCCCTCACATCTCCACATCTAATTTAATTTTCCAAGTGTTACCTCATGCTTAGAATGTGCTAAAGCCTGCCTCCAATGCCCTTTTCATCATTGCTCCTTATGTGGCTCTACATGCCACTAACTTTAGCAGTCCCAGAACTGCCCCCCCCCTCCGCCTCTTTAAGAGAGGGTGACACAGAGAATAATATATCCATTTAAAGACAAATCAATAGGCTACTATCTTTTCATAATTCTGTAAACATAATAAATTAACAAATCATTCAAGCACAGAAAAGAATGATCCTAGAATTCACAGATTAATAGGAAAGACTAGAATACATCTAAGTAACCTTAAAAGTTGCATGTGTGATTCTAGAACTATGGCAAACAGAGCAAAAGCATTTATGCAGAGGTGTGAAAAGGAGTATAAAAGGAGCTATTGAAGTCAGGGAAGACTTCCTGGAATAGGTGGCACCTGAACTGAAAATAAATAGAAGTTACTGAGATAAAGAATTGGAGAGAGGAGAGAATCCAATACCAGGCCAAATGGCAGTAGGTGGCACTGTGCTGGCTGTTTTTATTGTACCAAGCTACTGCTCAGTGTATTATTAGGCAAGTAGTATTACTTTTGTAATGCTGTCCATAAGATAACTGTATCTTAAAAAATACTATTTTGGTGACAGATTTTGTTTTCAGTATATCATATCCCTCCTTGAACAAAACTATAAGCTTTTATTTGGTACAGCCTATACTTTTTCTTTATTTTGAATACCTCAGAGTGTGAGGCACAGGACTGAGTGTTTGAAGATTAAAAATAAAAAATCTGAAATTGCTCAAAACTGAGGTAACATATCATTAAAATTATTTAAAGTTGGAATTTGGAAGAAAAAGAGCTGACTTCCATTAAACAGCCATAGGATTTGTCTCAGTGTTTCTGGGAATCAGAGAATTAATAAAACATGGGTGACCAGGAACCAAAGATAAGGACCTGAGCGCCTTCTAGGCAGAACCCTCATCTCTCAGTTCCTTACAGCACTGGAAACTTCACCTTCTTTTGAAATGTAAACTGAACTAGGCCTTGGCCTGCTCTAGATCACAGGATCATATGGGAGTGGACTTCCTAGTGTATAAATTTCCCAGAAGTCCTTTCCCTGGCACCTGGAAAAAAACGAAGTGACCATTTCAATGAGCATCCAAGTAAATTAAACCTTTGACCTGCAAAGCACTGTTTCATATTCTATTTCCAATCCAAGGGCATGCCAACCTTTCCTTAACCAGGTCCTAATGTGCTGAGTTATAATTGTTTATTTATTTGTCTGCCTCTTCCATTAGACTCCAAACTCAGCAAAGGCAGGGACTAATTTCATCATGGCCACCATTTACTCAGCAGCATCAAGCATCACTTAAAAGGCAAAAAAGTATTTAAAAATGATGTGACAGGTATTTCATCAAACAAAACCACCTAAATATATTTTCTTTCATTAATAGGGAAGAAGTTATTAAAATTCTGAGCATATACCAAAGAGATACAGGATTAGACCTCCTTAGACCAAATTCAAGTACAAACAATGAGGCTCAGTAACAAAGAACTTTTAATCATCATGAGGCAGAAATTCTGGGAAAAGGATAATTAGTTGAAGAAATGGGTCAATAATTTTCATCATCTAAAGAAATAATTTTTTCCCCCTATATCCTAAAACATACCCAAATGAGGCATTTAGACTTTATTTTTGCCTTGGCTCATTTTGTAATTCTGAATGGCTCTCATTGGCATGACCTTAAAATGTTAATTGCATCCTAATGCCTTATCACAAACAATAAAACTGCAGGACAAACATAATCTTTTGCGCTCTGCCAGGTGCAGTATTTACTTTTTATCATGGGATTTAATCTTTTCTAAAATTGGGAAACTGAGATTGGGGCAGGGAGGGAGAGTCAATGATGTGTGGCCAGGAACCAGCTGGAGGCAGAATGGGGACCTGGCTACGCTTCCTTCTATTGGATGGGCAGAGCTGCTCAGTTTTCATATTTCCAAAGTTCACACCTCTTTAAATGTATGATGTGTTGAAACAGAGATGTTTTAGATTGGGTGCTCTGGGAATAGAGTTTTGCATATCTTGGTATTATCACTTGTGGAAGGAAATGGAATTGGGCAGAAGGAAAATAAATCAATTTGCAATTCAAGACCATAGGATAGTGTTGGCCAACCTCATGGAGAATTATGGAGCTGTAATGGCACTTCAGAGTGGTCCCCTGTTTGGCTGAGGTGACCAAGACTTTTATACTCTTACATTGATCAGTCATTGGATGTTGGACACTCTCAGAAGGAATACAAACCTTAGACAAATTGGCTCTCTACAGATGAGGCATTCCTTGAAGGGTCTAAAAATTGATATGGATTTCCCTAGGGTACACAACTTTTCCAAAGCTGACAATAGAACCAAGAACCCCAAGAACTGAGAGTCCAGTGAGGCAGCAGCAGTGCAGGTGAAGAAAGAAAGCAGGTCCCCTGAGTGTACTTTACAGACACTGGACCAAAGTGAGACAAAGTGATAGGCAGGGAAGGGAACATCATCTCTAATTCACAAATGAGGAAACTGAGAGCTAGGGGAAATGGTGGCTTTCCAGTACTCATTTAATGTATTTCAGAACTGGGGCAATATTCAAGAATTCCAGATTTATAAGCCCATGAAGACTCTTTACTCTTTTCTTAGTTTTAATCTAATAGAATGAATCACTCAGAAAGCTCATCCCAGCCAACGGTTTTAGCCAAGCCTGGGGCAGAGAGATCGCTAAGTCTTAGGGAAAATAGGTTTCAATGCCTCTGCTGCTAGCCCCCAAATATCACATAGTTCACACCTTCTAACTCTCCTCCCATTTCTCCCCTCTAGACCAGGGTAATCCTATTATGTCCCCAACAGGTAATTTTATCATAATGCAAAAGGGTTATTTAAGCAAGTTCTGAATACACAGGCTCACCCCAACACTGGAGGTTGAGACATCTGGGTTCTGGGTCATGTCTGTGGGCAAAGCATCTTCTATATCCATAGCTTGGTTTCCTATTTTGTAGAATAATTTTTTGGGCTAAATAATCTCTATTGTTCTTCCCAAATTTGAAATATAATCTGTGAATGTAGCAGCTTCCTGTTATGGCTTGTGAAGCAACTCTGTGCAGTTGTTGAATTATACTGCTCAGGTACTATTGACAACAGCTTCTATTGTTTGTTTGTTTTTGTTGTTTTTGTTTTTTCATGCTGTGATCTTCTGGGTCCCTGCTGCATGTTGCTACTGAAGTAACAGCATCCCTTCTGCTAACTCCAACAATTAGAAACTTGTATGCATACCTAAACTTTCCTTTTTATTGGTGCTTTTTATTTTTCTTCAAACATGCAAAAAATAGCAGGTTGAAAGAGAACATTAAAGGAAGTTTCAAGATATATTGGCTCCCTTAAGTACCCATAAATCTTGATTCTTCAAGGTTGCCTGGGACCAGAGTTATCATTTAGAATATAAATTATTGATGCTTCTAGAAAAGGAATTGCAGAGATCATCTATTCAACAAATTATTTTACAAATAAGGAAACTGACGTCCAAATATAGGAAGAAGTATATACCATAGGCAAATCTTAATCAATTGAAAAAAATATAACGTAAGGAAAATTTTGATACGATGCTTTCAAATACAATTTACTTCTAATTATCATCCAGGCAGTAATTATGAAAAAGAGGAGTGGTAACACTTTTAAAGACTCTACTGTCCTGCTGAATGTTTCTGTGGTCTCCAAACAATAAATTAGGTCCTTAACATCAGAGAGTGAGTGGAGCTACTGGCTCTGGTACCAAAAACTCTGGGCCTTTAAGCCACTGAGACTGCATTTCTTCATCAAGGAGGCAGGAACTAGAAAAACTTGGACCTGCACAGTGGCCCTGGATGGCAGGTTAGTCAACCTGAACTGTCATCCCTTGGCGGTGAGGATAACAATACAAAGTGCTATTTCCTGAAAGTGGAGACTAGAAGATGAATACATTTCCAAGCACTCCTATGACTTCAACCTCACCATGTCCCCAGAAGTTCTGGCCCTTTTAATAATGTCCAGGAAGAGGGCTCAAGCCACCTGTGACTTCTCCCTCCCCCCGATATCAACACAAATACCAACTCCTTCCCATCTCCAGTATTCAATTAGCTGTCAGAAGTGCTGAGAAACTAATTTCTGCTAAAATAATAATGAATCCATAAAATTCCATGTATTACTCTTCCCCTAGGACCTGTTTTACAGCATTAAAGAACACTGTAGGCCCGTTCCTTAAACCAAGGGCTTTGGTCTCTAAAATTGAACTTTCAATACTATGTTGGGGCAGGGCTGGACAGAGTCTACCTGGTGATTCTCAATTGCACATTCCAGGTGCAATTGCACCTACATCTTATAGGCGTAAGGCCATGCTTCATGGCAAGTTTTTAGAAAATGCCAACATACATTTCTAATTTGAGCTGTATTATTGTTACTCTAGGCAGCATTGATATTAATCTACAAAGAGGGCTGTAACTCAGTCATTATATGTGGCCTGGTCAGGCTCTTTACCTTGAGATAATTTGTCTCTGCCTTGAAACCATGGGGTTCAATGTTTTGCTTTTTATTTTGGTTTCCTGTAGATATTTATATGTGGAACAAACAAGAGCAAAAATATACTTGAGTTCTTATTTGCACAAAATTAGGGCGAAATCCAACACCAAGGCATTTTCTGCCTCCCCCGCCTAACTGCCGGTCAAGACACAAAACCTCGAGCAGAGCAATTCACTCTTACATTTATATCTACATGACATTTAGGGAAATTGAAGACTGGAAGCTACACATACAAGCAAAACCAGTGATTAGAAACAATGAGATTCAGTCTGAAGAAAACAAGTGATATTATTAAAGAGACACTGACAAGTTCTTCAGACCCAAGATATAGACTGTACCAAAAAGCTAACCATTTTAGAATTCATGACAAATACGAGTGTGGGCATCTTTTAACATCAATAAAAACATGTTTTCTCTGCAATCATGCACTATGTCAGAAACATTTGGATCTCACATATTTTAAAATATATTTTAAACATTTTCCCAAGTGCCATTGATTTAGAGGCAAGAGAGCAAAGCCATCGAGAGCACAGATTTTGGAGGCACACAGTGAGAATTTCACTCTGTTACCAGCCTGATCATCTTAGCAATGTGTTTTAGTTCTCTGAGTCATAGAATCCACTTACTTATATGAGAGCTCTTTATATTTACAACAAATGGTATCACACCATGCCTGATAGATACGTCTTCAATAAATACTAGCCATGATACTTGTTATTGCTTCAACTCAACAGCCATTTCACAGCTGTAATATGTTAAGTATTGAGTCAAAAAAAGGTTTGCACTGCTAGGAACTAGGGGTACAGTGGGAGTTGAGATGGGGCTGAAGTGGCTTGAGAAAGGTATAATGTCATACTTTGTTATAAAATAAAATAAACTCTATGTGCAGGCATGATAAACAAGTATGAGAAAGAATGAAAGAGTGTGATAAACAAGAAACGTTATCCCAGAAAACTGACAACCCAAAAAGGAATGGTTCCACTGAGCTAGAGACATTCTTCCAACTGCTGAGAAGATGACATAAGTGGAGACAGGAAAACAGGTGGACACCTTGTAGTAAGTATTCAGACCACAGAGTATGGCTTTGTGACTTCCTAGGGGCATACTTATTAGCCAGTGTGAATTCTGACAAACAGATGTGAATAAGACAAAGACCTTGAATCAAAGAAGTCAACATATAATTAAATGTAGGAAATTAAAGAAGATCAAATTTCACTGTGGGTTACAATATGTATAGAAGATATCCATTGTGTAGGGGAAGGAGGGGGTAGGATTTAGGTAAGGGATAATGTCATTTAAATGTAATATTTTGATGGTAATTATAATGGTGATGAAAATAATGATGATGATGACACTAAAGAACACTCAGTGGAGGCCAAGTAACTTCTTTTTAGTTCCATATATACCAACACCCCTGTGATTTTGCTAATATGATTATCCCTTTTTACAGATGAGTAAAAGTTATATGAAAATGATGAGAGAGGTATCTATAGTCTGAGAGAAGAACATGAGCAAAGACAACAAAATTAGTGCTCTGGTTTGACAGGTACTTGTATTAAACAAAGTAGAGTAGTGAGAGATGAGTCCATACAAAAAGGTTATAGAGAGCCTTGAACTCCAGATTTAATGCCATTGGCAATGAGAATTATTGAAGATATCAATGAAATAAGTGATAAAATAAAGGTCCGCTTTAAGAAGTTTGATATGGCAGAATAATATAGAATTATGCCAGAGTGCAAGAAGGAGCTTATAGGTTATTAGAAAAAAAGTGTTAAAGTAATAATAATATTTCCAACTTCAGATAAAAGCTAATAATGTGTGTCCATGTGTAAGACTTTTATCTTCCTGGCCTCAATTTCTTCATCTGTAAAATAAGAAAGATTAAACAAAAGACTCGGAGCCCTTTCAAGATGAACATTCCAGGAGTCAAAACCTCTTAAAGAAATAGCAAGTAAATTGAAGCTCCCTGGGCAGATGGCCAGGCTAGCAGTGTCCAGGAAGTGACAGCTCCTTGGTTACCCAATTACACCTTTCAAAGAAAAATAGGAAGTCCTCAACTGCTTCCAATTATAACATGGGCTGTGCTGAGGAAAGACACAGCCAAATGTGTTAAAGGCCTAATGAGGTGTGTGGGTACCCTCCTCCCTCTGCAGTATTCAGTCTTTTCACATCGCTGCCCAGTTAGCAGAAACAGAGGGAGAGTTGGGGGATAAAGTAGGTATTTTCTGGCCCAAGAAGATGACACAAAAGGAATCATCCCAATGCTTTGATTTTATTGTTTTAACAAAAACTTGCAGAGGATTCTAAAATACTGTTCTGCTTTCCACATCAATATCCTAATAGGAGACGTCAGATATGTTAGAAATAGATTCTGATCCATCTTGTAGAGCAGTGGTTCTCAACCTTCCTAATGCCGCAACCCTTTAATACAGTTCCTCGTGTTGTGGTGACCCCCAACCATAAAATTATTTTCGTTGCTACTTCATAACTGTAATGTTGCTACTGTTATGAATCGTAATGTAAATATCTGATATGCAGGATGTATTTTCATTGTTACAAATTGAACATAATTAAAGCATAGTGATTAATCACAAAAACAATATGTAATTATATATGTGTTTTCCCATGGTCTTAGGCGACCCCTGTGAAAGGGTCGTTTGACCCCCAAAGGGGGCGCGACCCACAGGTTGAGTACCGCTGTTGTAGAGGAATGAATGACTTAGTGAAGTTCCAGGAAATTTGAATGAAGCCCACATGGAACAGTCACTATGGCTTCTATTGGCTGCTATTACACACATCAACATGTGTCTGGGCCAATGTGCAACTTTGGTAATTTCCCTGGCATATCTGCCAGGCAGGGCATATCTGCCATAAAGGGTCTACTTCACTCTGCCACTCACATGGTTAAGATAATCTAACTCTGAAAGTTTATTTGTAAAAATATGCAAATTAATCTGTGTATGAAACCCAATGAGATTATGAGACTCAATTTAATGAACTATTGTATATTATAAATTGAGTTCCTATGTACAATCATAACATTACTCTGAAATGCATTTTTTTTTCAAAATAATCTCTCTTAAAATTCTGAGATTAGTGAATACTTAGGATGGAAGAACTATCAAAAAATCTGTATCTGTCTCCAGATCAATGTTTGTAAATCTAATTTTTCTTAAGGCTTTCTCTACAGATAAAGATGCCATAATCTTCCATAGTAGCCCAACCCTTTGTTTTATGATATTTCACTCTATATTTTCCAGAACTCCCTCTCCCTGCAACTCCATTCTCCTTCAATCCTCTTTTAATGGAATATTTTAATTTCCCCAATTAGAAGACTTAATAATTGTGCTGTAGATCTAAAAGATTAAATTAATTGTATATTTTAATTGCCAGTGTTCTTACGCATTTCACTGAGTTTTGTAATGAATTCTGATTGGACATTATAATTATTGTTTTGCATATTTAGGTTTCCAAGTACATATGACCTCTAAATGAGCACTGATACCTTGGCAAATGGTTTGAAAAGTCAATCTACAAAAGAGAGTTTATCACATCCTGCAATTTAATAATATTTTTTAAAAGTTTATTAAAATACGTAGTATGGTCAGAAAATATTTTTGTGCAAGGAAATCCACATAGTTTCAACTTTAAAGATATGAGAATGCAATTAAGATTCTTTCTCATTTAGCCCAGCCAGTGTGGCTCCGTGGTGACACATGAACCAGGAGGTCCTGGTTTGATTCCCGGTGAGGGCACATGCCTGGGTTGTGGGATCGAACACAGTAGGGAACAAGCAGGAGGCAGCCGATCAATGATTCTCTCTCATCATTGATGTTTCTAATCATTGATGTTTCTATCCCTCTCTCCCTCTTCCTTTTTCTGAAATCAATAAAAACTATTTTTAAAATTTTTTTAAATATCCTTTCTCATTTAATTTTTAAGCATGTATGATCACTGTATAATCTAACTTTGGTTTCTGTCCCCAGACACTAAGTAACCAAGACATTTTCAATATGATATAGATGATATATAAATTTTATTTATATAATGTTAATATACCCACATGTTAATAAACCCACAGTGATAACATTTTCATCATTTGCCAATTATTTGTGACTGTGAGCTTTTTAAAGACAATAGTATCCAATGCTAAAGGTTGGAAATAAAATAGTACTTCAAATTATTTTAACTTCCTTACCACACTGAAGAGTAATACCAAACCATCAATTTAGAACATATTACCTTGTGCTATTTATTCAAGCAAGATTATTGTTATTATGATGTTATCTGCCTTGAACTAGATGCTGAAGATGATGTGAATCAACCATAAAACTTAATCTATGTTGCCTAAAACTTCTTTATTTTCCACTGTTGTATTCAAACCTCTTTATTTTATGAACTGATGGCTCACTTCTGCGATGAATCAAGAAGCTATCAAGATTCTTCTGATCTTATAAGAAACTGAACTTCAAGTTGTTCGCATTTCCACTCTTTCAGACCAAAAACATCCTATGACCAAGATGCAAAAGATCCATAATTTGCCCTCTCCGTCTCCGTCCACCCCTTTTTCTGCCCTGTATGTCATGACACTGTATTCCAGCACATAACTGAAGGCAGCCAATGCCAGTGGACTTCAATTGCTTTGTCCGGTAAAACCTATTTACATTCCTGGAAATAAGCTTTCTTCAAGGTGTATCATTGGGTTTATGAGATGAGGCAAGACAGGAACTGGTATGAATATTTTTCTGAAACCTCAGGGAAAAAATTCCTGGAGGAATGATTTTCAATTAGTGAAAAACAAAATCCAGAAACAGGATCTCAGAGTCTTTTTTTTTTTAATTCAAAAACAAGAGTTCTATAATTCTAAACTCTCACCAATCCTATTTGTCAGCAGGTGATTTTTTTTCTGTGGTATTATTGCTAAGGCTTCTGGAGGCCCCATGTAAAAAATAACTCCCATTTTCACAAGCTTAAAATGCCATGGTGATACTTTTTATCATTTAGGGATACAAATGCTGCTAGGAGGAAAAGTGACTATATGTTGTTATTAATTACTATAGGCCTGGGTGCACGGATTCATGCATTGGTGGGGTCCCTCAGCCTGGCCTGCAACCCTGCAACCCGGGACCCGTCAGGGGATGTCAGAGAGCTGGTTTTGGCCCAATCCCCACAGGCCAGGCCAAAGGCCCCCACCGGTGCATGGGCCTCTAGTATGCATATAAGATCTTTGGTTAATCTCTTCCCACCATCTCCCTCTCCCCCCTTCCCTCTGAGATTCATCAGTCTGTTCCATGTTTCCATGCCTGTGGTTTCTGCTCCTGTGTTGAGTGCATCAGAGCTACCAGCCAGTCAGCCAGTCGGCCAGTCGGCCAGTCACTTAGGCTTTTATATATATAGATGACTTCGATCAAATGATGGACCTTATGCTATCGTATAGTTTGAAATTCTGTAATTATATTATTAGACCTTTCAGTGGTTCTCAACCTGTGGGTCGCGAACAATGAAAATACATCCTACATATCAGATATTTACATTACAATTCATAACAGTAGCAAAATTACAGTTATGAAGTAGCAACGAAAATAATTTTATGGTTGGGGGTCGCCACAACATGAGGAACTGTATTAAAGGGTCGCGGCATTAGGAAGGTTGAGAACCACTGCGTAGAAACAAACATGTGTGAGAACAATTTTTGACTGTAAAATCAACTTTACATTTTACCTAAACCAGCCCTCCCCAAATGCATTGAACAGTTCAAATACCATAAACCCCGTAATCAGGCCATAACATATTAGAAATAAGAAGACATTTAGCCTCCCAACTTTGATTTAAAAAAAATCTTGCTTAAAAACAACTGTGATCAATAAAAAAATGTCAGGAATGAAAGGCTTAAATAATTACTATCGTGATTATTGGAGATGGCAGATTTGATACCAAGTGATTAAGGGAAACATAAAGACCAACTAGACATTTTTAAATGCCTCAAGCTTATTTCCTCAGAATAAGGTGTTGTTCTTTACCCCTCATCACCAGGGTTGCTTCTCACCTCAATTTAATTTAGCAGTGAGGATGATTCTCCTGATCCCTTAAGAATTACCCTGAACTCTACCAGACCTCATTGTCTTCCCTTAAATCAGCTTTATTTCCACTAGCACATTAGACATCCATCAACTGTGAACTTGAGCCAGTCACTGCTTCTTCAGAAATGAAGTTCTGACCTCTCCCCTACCACCACCTATCCCAGATCAAACAATCGAAAATGGGGCAATTAAATGGCAGTTATATATCCTATTTAAAAATAATAATAATAATTTTAAGTGTTTCCAGTTTCAGTTTCTCTCTCTTCCCAGAATCCATTACTTTATATTTATTTTCTGAAACATCGCAGTAGGCTCATTTATTAAGCATGGCACAGTGACTAGAGCTGTAATCTGCTTTAGTGACTATTACAGAATTCTTCTGCAGTAATTTTTAAAAGTCTGGTCAAATAAGATGAAGAGAAATGCCCAGAGCAGACAAATGCTTAATAGTGACTTATTACGCTAGTGATGCAGAAGACGGGCACCTCAGTGGGCAGGGTGATTTCATCTCCGAGTGAGATTATTATGAAACTGCTATCATTCTGTCATGAATAATTGATCATCACACTGTTCATAAAAAAAAACACACAAAAAAAACAGATGTGATAAACAATGCAACAAACGTGACAAAGAGGGCGCTTACAGCTTATTATTTGACTGCCTATTATTTCGCCATTTGTGAAGATGTCATAGGCACAGTCACCCAATCACTGCGTGGATGTGCAAACTGCATGACAAGTAAAAAATTATGATTAAGTGATTTAAGCCTGACTTCCCAATGGCCCCTTGGGTTTTGTGGAAAAGCCTATTTGTAAGAGAATGAACAGATCAGTGATGGTTCTTATTGGAACAATGCAGTTAGCAGACGCTCTTTTTGGTTTTTCTCCTCTTCCATTTCAACTTGTTTCTCACCCTTGATGTCCTGGATGCCCCAGGGCCGTTTATCTGAACAACCACCAGTCCAGCTCAAAGCCCTGACTGCTGGGATTGCAGCAGGGATCCTACACAACTGAGGCTGCCTATTCAAAATATACCCATTTTCTTCTTTCCATCAGTTTAAATCTTATTCTCTCTCTCTGTCCTATTGTGTTAGCCTTTAGGGAGAAATTACTCTGATTCAAATAAGTCAAACTAAAACCATTATCATGATGGCCAGTAACTTTCTACTAACCTAGCTAATTGAAAAAAAATTTTTTCTAAGAAGTCGAACTGAAATGTGACAAAGAGCCTGCCACATTTCATTAATCTACATAACCTACCCATTTCTGATGTCTCTTGAAAATCATACTATCCATTAGAAGAAAGCAGAATTTCTGGGGTCTTGAAGATCTAGATACGGATCTTTAAAAATATGCCATCCCAGATAGAGTTTTCATTTACTTTTCCAAATAAAAATAGGAAAATAGATAAAACATGAAATATATATAATATTAA
>NW_005357931.1:2586373-2595543 GCF_000412655.1 Myotis brandtii | reverse complement strand
TAAAAGTTGTATTTTCTTTTCTAGAGTTCTTGACAAAGGATGGAAATTTTCTTTAAAATTTCTGGAGAAATCATGAAAAGAAACCTTTCCAAATTTTTTAACATAAAACTCAACAAAAAATAGTAGGAAATTTTTCTAGGTAAAATTCTAAAAATATGTACTAAAAATAGCATGTAACAGATAAAAATAAAGAAATAAAATAAAATGACGAGGAAGGAGAAGCAAAGTCAAAAAGGAAAAGAAAATTCTCAGTAGATGTATAAATAGGTATAACCTACTTAAATGGTCCAAATCCCTTCAAAAAGTGAAATCTATGATAGTCTGAATCTCAGTTATGATAACTGCATCTATTTTCTGAGTCACATGTTATAACTTCCATAGTGTTTAGTAGTCATCCAGCCAAACTCAATGTGGTAACTACAATATGCCAAGCATTCCTCTGAGCACTGGGTCAACAGCAATCAAGAAAAATAAGACAGAAATCCTTGCCCTCAGAGAGCATGTATGCTAGTGAGAGAAAAAAATTAATAACTAAGATAAAGAAATAAAATATTTCCCAGACAGTCATTAAACAGACAAGCAAGCAAGCAACAAGCCTTGGAAGGCAGTCCAGTATGCAGAGTTGCTACAATATATTATCTAAAATTTTCATTTCCCAATAAAAATTTGTAAAATATACAAAGATAGAGGAAATTATGGCCCATACACACACACACACACACAAAAAAAAACAGGGAACGGAAACTGCCTGTAAAAATTATCAGATGTTGGTTTTAATAGGAAAAGACTTCAAAGTAGTCATTATAAATATGTTTATAGAACTAAAGAAAATCATGGTTAAAGAAGTAAAGGGAAGTATGATGACAATGTCATAGCAAATCAAGAATATCAATAAAGAGATAGAAACTATTAGAAAGAAGCAAATGGAAATTCTGGATTTGAAAAGTATAAAACAAGAGTGGATTAGTTATATATTTGCACTGGCATAAGAGAATTAAAAAATTATGATTATGTGATTTAAGCCTGACTTCCCAATGGCCCCTTGGGTTTTGTGGAAAAGCTTATTTGTAAGAGGACGAACAGATCAGTGATGGTTCTTATTGGAGCAGTGCAGTTAGAAGACGCTCTTTTTGGTTCTTCTCCCCTTCCATTTCAACAATTTGAAGATAGAATGAGACTAGTCAATCCACAGAACAGAGAGAGAAAGAATGAAGCAAAATAAACAATTTCAGAGAAATGTGGAATACCAATTACCACAACATACCTATTGGAACTACCAGAAGAAGAAAAGAGAAAGTAGCACAAAGAAATATCAATGAGGCAATACTAAAGTGTTCTTAAATTTTAAGAAAAACACTTACCTCGTCTGATAAACCCAATAACTCCAAGTAGCACAAACACAAAGAGATACATAAACAGACACATCATCATAAAAATGTTTAAAGCCAAAGGCAAGGATAAAATCTTGAAAGCATCAAGAGAAAAATGACTCGTCGCTCACAAGGGAGCTCTAGTAAGATTAGCAGCTGACATCCCATCAAAAACAAAACCAACACTAGAAGGCAGTGGGATAACATATTCAAAGTGCTATAACAACAGCTACAGCAAATACATAAATCCTATACCCAGCAAAACTATCTTTTAAATATGGTGAAATAAAGACTATATATATATATGGAAATAAATTTATAATAAGAAATTGGCTCACATGATTATGGAGGCTGGCAGGTCCCAAAATCTGAAGAGTGAGTTGGCAAGTTGTAGAATCAAGAGAGCTGATGGTTCCATTTCAGTCTACGTGAACAGTCGATATAGTTCCAGTCCAAATGCTGGCAGACTAGTGCCCTAGGAAAAGTCAATGTTTCAGTATAGGTTGAAGGCAAGAAATAAAAAAGTTCCAGTTCAATAGCTCTCAGGTAGAATTCTCTCTTACTCAGAGGAAGCGGGGGTGGGGGGGGGAGGGAAGAGGGGTCAGCTTTTTTGTTCTGTTCAGGCATTCATATGATTGGATGAGGCCCACTCACATTAGGAAGGGCAATCTATTTTACTTAGTTGACCTATTTAAATGTTAACATTATCCCTCATAGAAAAACCCAGAATAATGTTTGACCAAATATCTGAGCATCCCATGATCCAGTTAAGTTGACACATAAAATTAACTATCAAAAAAACACTACCAACTAGCACTAGCTGGTTTGGCTCAGTGGATAGAGCATCAGCCTGTGGACTAAAGGGTCCCTGGTCTGATTCCTGTCAAGGGCACATGCCTGGGTTGCTGGCTCGATCCTCAGTAGGGGGCATGCAGGAGGCAGCCGATCAATGATTCTCTCTCATCATTGATGATTCTTTCTCTCTCTTCTTCGCCTTTCCTTTCTGAAATCAATAAAAATATATTTTAAAAAAACTACCAACTAGGAAAAGTTCAGGCCCAGATGACTTCACTAGTAAATTATAATGTCCAGAGAGCAATAAGTAACAATTTTTCAAAAATTCTTCCAAAATAGTAGAAAAGAAAGGAATACTTCCCAAATCATTCTGAGCCAGTAATGCCCTGATATCAGAATAAGAAGACGTATCATATGAAATGGCCAGAAGAGGCAAAGAGAGCCAGAAAGTACATTAGTGGTTGCTGTGGGTTAGGAGGCTGGAAAGATAGGGAGATATAGCCATAGGGTACGGAGTTTCTTTTTGAGGTGATGTTCTAGATTTGGTGTTCTAAAATTGGCTATGATGATGTTTGCATGTATCTGTAAAAATAACAAAAGCCACTGGATTATATACTTTAGATACTTATATGTATAACTTATTATTCAATAAAGCTGCCGAGAGAGAGAGAGAGAGAGAGAGAGAGAGAGAAGAAGAAGAAGAAGAAGAAGAAGAAGAAGAAGAAGAAGAAGAAGAAGAAAAGGAATGAGAGGAGAGGAGAAGGAAAGGAAGCTGGATTGATGCCCCTGTTAGAAGCACAAAAGGACATCCATAGAAATAGGAAGGAAGGCGGAGACCAGGGAGTGTGCAGATGTGGTGGCAGGGGCATGTGAATCAGATTCCCAGAAGCTCCCTGCATATGCTGCTGATAATATGTGATGCTGTGTAAAGCTCCTTTTATAGAAGATGTTTTGGACATGCCTGTCCTAAGGCCTCCCCATATCTCATACCAGAACTTTGGCACCATATGCCCTATATGTAGAAAAGAAACTCCTGGTGCAACCTCCAGGGACTACATATTAGTATCATTGCTTCGAACAGTGGTTCTCAACCTTGTCTGCACATTAGAATCACCTGGGAATCTTTTTAAAATCCTGATTTCCGGGCCTCATCCTCTGGAAATTCTGTTTCTTTGTTATGGGGTGGGGCCACAATATTAGTAACAAAGAAACAGAATTTCCGGAGGATGAGGCCTGGAAATCAGGATTTTAAAAAGATTCCCAGGTGATTCTAATGTGCAGACAAGGTTGAGAACCACTGTTCTATAAGAAGTCAATCAGAGGATGTAGTCTCATGCTCTCTTCCAGTATTATATGTCTCCCTATATAGATATTAAGAACTATTCAGGAATACCTACACTATAATCTAGTCCACTGCTTCCCTAAGGAAGTACACCTACTGTTTTCATCCTTCCGTTTCTCAGATGAAAATGATGACTGGGTCTACTTCATGGGTTTATGGAAAATTTCAATTAAATAATACATACAAAACACTTTAAAAAGTGCATTGGTCATTGGAATTATACAAAGAAAACCTTTCCTATCATTATTCTAATATCGGTGGTTAACAAGTGATAATCAGATATCTGGTATGGAATGGCAGAAATCTCTTAATGTGAATTACAATTTAATTATGTGATCACCGGATCGTATGTCTCAAGAATCAGTTTGGCTCTGTACTGTTTAATAATTTTAAATTATTGCATAAAGCATCAGAATGATACTAATTTAAAGCATAGAGATGCTACATAACTCTAACATATATTGACTATATTACATGATACCTTCAAGGTTCAACTGGTTCTCAACAGACTGGCTGACATAAAACAAATGGTTTAAATTTAAGGGGATTAGATGATATTTTCAAAGTGCAACCATAGGATGGAAACTTGGCAACAGCATGCAATAGTAGAAAAGCAACAAATCTGCTGATAGGTGTATGGGTGTAGATCGTGTGTTTTTTGGTTACCAGTTTTAAAATCTTGGCAATATAATCTATTCCATTTCTTCACCTGTAATATAGGTGTAACCAGAAAAGCAAATCACCCTCTCCCTCAATTTCGATAGATTGTTTACACAGGATATTGCTTCCCTTGTCATCATAGAAAATAATAATAGTAATAATATTTACAAGTATCGCTGAACTGTCATGAATACATTCAGCAGCAAATAACAGAAAACCTCACTAACATGGGTGAAACATGAGGCATCAGCATATCTGTTTCACAGAATAAGAATTCCAAGATCAGGCCTCCCAGAGATGGTTCTGTGTCTCAATCATGACACTAATACACGGATTTCTTTCATTTTCTCATCTTCCAACACCAGCATGTAGTTTTCATCCGCTAAACTGCAAGATACATGCTGCAGCTCCAGGCATCACACCTCCATCCTGGGCAGCAAGGGGAAGGATAAAGGGAGGGGCATGTCAGCCAAGCCTGTCCATTTTATTTTATTTTTTAAATATTTTTTGTTGATTTCAGAGGAAGGAAGAGGGAGAGAAAGAAACTCAATGATGAGAATCACTGATCAGCTGACTCCTGCCCCCCGCCCCCCCCCCCCCCCCCCCCCCCCCCAAACTGGGGATTGAGCCAGCAAACTGGATATGTGCCCTGATCGGATTGAACTGTGACCTGCTGGTTCATAGATTGACACTCAACCACTGAGCAACACCGGCCAGGCAAGCCTGTCCATTTTAAAGAGCATGCTCAAGAATCCTTATGGTCCACTGGGGAAACTGTGTCAACAGGCTACTGAGCAAAAGGTGGCTGAGGCATAGTGGGAGCTGAGAGAGAGAGAGAGCCGTTGAATCAGCCATCCAACATAAGATGCTTCCGTTTTAGGCAGTTTTACGCATCTATAAACCTTAATTCATTTAGTCCTTACAACAATCCCATTTTATAAATGAGGAAACTGAGGCACAGGGAGGTTGAACCACTTGTTGAAGGTTACCCTCAGGACACCTAACAGTAGGTGTATTGCCTTGTTTAAATTTTAAAAAGTTCCCTCCTATTTCATTACTAAAAGGTACACTTCCCTCATTGCTACACAGTTTTCAATGAAGGTTTCTGTCTCAGTGATGACTGGCTGACTAAATGATTTCAAAAATGAAAAACTGAATTATCTATTCTTTCTAGCTTCCCATCCCCCAAATTCTGGCCCCTGGAGGAGAAACAAAAACTGGCAGTATAGGCAATTCCCAAGAGATGGACCTTGCTGAAAGGACAGGCAGTAGACAGCACAAAAGGAGGTCTTCGAGCTGCTTGAAGGGGCCTCCTCGGCCTCTGTACAAGAAGAGCATGCATCCTGATTGTAATAACTGAGCTTGGAGGGCTAGACAGGCTCTTTAATCTCAGAAATGACACTGTGAACTCCAGTTCACCTGCTCGATTTATTTACATTGCTTTTGCCCGCTAACAAATCCAACTCTCTATCAGATTAATCAACATTTATCAGCCAGCGGCGGGAGCATCATTTCATAACGTAAGTAAAATAGAGAGGGAGTGAAATGGAATAGAGAATAAAACTCCCATTACTCTGTGGCTATTTTATTCTCTCTGTATTTTATTCACATAATGAATGACGTACTTCTGGCTTTAACAGCATAGCAACCCTGGTTTCTGTTTGTTTAATGTCTCCCCGCCAGGGACTGTGCAATTCAATAGCATATGCACAGCAGGATGGAGGAGGAGGATGGTCAAGTCTAGGTTTGGAGTTTTAAGACTGCCCAAATAAACCAAAGGTGGGTGAACACCAAGTTGTTCAGAGTCTAGTGTTGTTAGTTCAAATAAATTAACAGCAATGAACAACATAATTTGTCTGTGTGGCATGTCATTGGCCCTTACTGCAAATGAACCATTTATTCATTCATTCATTTAAATAACTGAGTACCTGCTATGTACTGAAAACCATTCTGGATGCTAAAGATGTAGCAATGAACAAAAGCAAGTTCCTTCCCCCATGGAGTTTACATTTAAAAGGGATTGTAAACAATAGCAAATAAATATATAATACAATTTTATGTAACAGCAAGTGTTGTGATGAAAAGGAAAATGGGCTATGAAATCAGAAACCAAGAGCATTTATTTGGATGGACAGACAAAAAAAACTAAGATGATATTGGAAAAGAAATCTGAATAAAGTGGAAGAACCAGGCATTGGGATATCTGAGTTAAGTGCATTCTAGATGGAAAGAAAAACAAGGAACATTGGAGGGACAGCTGGAAGGCCAGTGTTACTGTAGAGGAGTGAACAAGGGAAAGAATGATGAGAACATTTGTCAGAGATGTAGCACTGGGCTATAACCTGTAGACTTTTCTACAAAGGGGAATTTGGAAATGATAAGATTTAGGTGGGGGCTTTATTTTATTTTTTATTTTATTTTATTTTTCCATCACCATTTATTCCCTCTATGACCTCTTCCACATCCATCCATCCCCTCCCCCCCACAACCACCACGCTGTTGTCCATGTCCATGAGTTCTCTCTTTTTTATTTTTGCTCAATCCCTCCTCCATCCCACCCAACTCTACCCCACACCCAAGCTGTCTTTCTACTCTCTATTAATGAGTTTGTCTTAAGTTTATTTTATTAACTTTATTTTTTCTTCTTCAACATTGTCTTAATTCTTATACCTCCTCTGTTTGTCCTATGAATTTTTAATACTTAATTTTTACAGCAGTTTTAGGTTCCCAGCAAAATTAAAAGAGGGGTACAAAGACTTCCCACATATCCTCCACCCTCATAAATTTATAGCCTCCCTATTGAGATCCTGTACTAAAGTGGTTCATTCATTACAATCAATGAACCTACACTGCCACATCATTGCCATCCAAAGTTTATAGTTTATATTAGGATTCACTCTTGATATTGTGACAAATGACATGTATCTATCCACCATTACAATATCATACAATATCATACTGCCCTAAAAATATTCTCTTCCCTGCCTCTTTCCCTGTACCCCTGACAATCACTGATGCTTTCACTCTCTCTACAGCTTTGCCTTTTCCAGAAGGTCATATACTTGGAATCATACAGTAGTAGCTATTTCAGATTGGCTTCTTTCACTTAGTAATTTGCATTTACAATTCCTCTGTGCCTTTTCATGGCTTATATTTAAACATATAGTTCTCTTTGAGTTATTTTTTGTGAAAGATGTAAGGTCTGTTTCTATGTGTATAGATTAACTTTTATTATATGCAGATATCCAATTGTTTCAGTGCCATTTGCTAAAAAGACTATATTTGCATTTGTTATATATATATATATTTTTTTTTCAAAGAGGAAGGAAGATGGAGAGAGAGATTGAAACATTAATGATGAAAGAGAATCACTAATCAGCTGCCTCCTGCACGCCCCCTACTGGGGATCGAACCCACAACCCAGGCATGTGCCCTGACTGGGAATCAAATTGTGACCTCCTGTCCTGGTTCATAGGTCGATGCTCAACCACTGAGCCATGCCAGCTGGGTTGTTCCATTTTTAATAATCAGTTAACTATAATTATTTAGGGCTATTTTTGGGTTTTCTATTATGTTCCATTGATCTATTTGCCTAATATTTTACCAAGACCACATTATCTTGATTACTGTATGATTTTTAGGGTTAAACTATTCTCATTTAAAAGAAGATTTTTTTCATTTTATTTTATCTGAAAATTTATATATAACATTGGAATTTTTTTAAGTTTGGAATAATTCACTAAAGATGCCATGTGATATTGCAAATTTCTTTATGGATGAACTTCCTTTAAAGTTTCTAAGTCTGTTTTAATTTGGGTTTTCCTCTTGCATAATAGTCTATTCTTTTCTCTCCTCTACGAATATTCTTAGTTCATCTAAATGTTCAGATTATGTAAAGATGTTTATAATATTTTCTTATTATCATCCAAAAATATGTAAGATCTAAACAATGTTACCATTTCAATTAATATTGAGTATTTGTACTTTCTCTTTTATTGTCAATCTCCACAGAAATTCACCAATTTATCCTTTTAAATAAACCAATTCTTGCATTTCTTAAATGTCTTTATTTTCTATATTAATTTCTTTGTTAATTTTAATGCTTCCTTGGTTATTTATTGACAGTGATTTATTTTCTTATACCAGTATTCTGAAGTCACTTTGTTTGATGTTCAGAGATACTTTTTTTTTTAATTCTTTATTGTTGAAAGTATTACATATGTCTCTTTTTCTCCTCATTGACTTCTCCCTGGCTGCTTAATTAATTAGCAGAGAAGTAACCCATTTAATATATTTGGTAAAATGGAGAGCAAGGGAACTCTCAGACATAGCTATCAAGGCTTTAAATGTATACAACTGAGGAAAACTGTTTGGCATTAGCCACCAAATCTGAACATGCTCATATACTATAATGTGAGTAGCTATACATACTGTTGTGTTGGTTTATCCCTGTTTTCTTAGTCATTAAAAGTACTCCCTTGAATTTTTCAAAATGTTCTAATTTGAACAACATACAAAGTGATCATCTTACTATGACCCAACAATTCTACTCCTAGATATATTTACCTGAGCAAAATTATCGTTCCTGTACACCAGAAAAACTATGAGAATGCTTTCGGAGGCATTATTTGTGATAACAACACCTGAAATCAAACTATACTTTCTGCCCATAGTGTAATGAAGAAATAAAAGTGGGGTATGTTTTTAATGCTGGAATATGACATAGAAATAAAAACAAAGGAGTACATCTTTACCCACAACGTGAGGTAAACATGGTTTAGAAAACAATGGCGAGTGAAAGAAGCAAGTGACTCAAGAAACACACAGTATGTTTCTATTAATATAAAATTTAAACACAGGCAAACCTATATAACACATTGTTAAGCCATATATATGTATATATGTGTGTGTGTGTATATATATATATATGTATGTATATATATATGTAAATATATATATACATATATATACATATACATACATATATATATACATATATATAT